>NW_028154402.1:0-38391 GCF_965231275.1 Zosterops lateralis
GACAGGGATGAGAATGTGGTGGGGAGACAGCCATGGGTGAGGACAGGGTGGGACACGGCCAGTGACATGTGGGGACATGGCCATGGCCGGTGCCATGGGGGGAACTTGCAGGGGCTGTGGGAGATGCTGGGTTTGAGGGAGTTGAGGGTTCCTGGGAGGGCCTTGGGGCTTGCTGAGGGCTTTGGGGACCCCAGGCCCAGCGGCTCTGGCTGAGCTGGAGACCCTGGTGTGACTCGAGGCCGGAGTTCTTCTGCCCAGCTGCTCCTGGCACCGTCCCCAAGAGTGGCCGCCCCCGCAGGGCTGACGCCATCCGGGGTGTGGCTGTGGCTGTAGCACGAAGCAGCTGCGGGGCACAGATGGAAGTTGTGTCCATGGGCACGAACAAGGAACAGGGAGAGGCTGCTGTGTGATTTCCCAAGGTGTTTATTCCCCCGGAGGGTCGGGGACAGAAAAAGGGGCAGAACCTGGGCTGGCAGAGGCTTATAAGCGGGGGAGGTCTTGGGAGAGGACACAGTTTCCAAGCAATAAGGGTCACATGGGGGAGGAACACAAGGCAGGAGTACAATACATAGACCAGTGAAAGAACACAAGGGGAGGGTGTCAGAGTCTGTCCAAGGATGTGTTATGCCTCACAACTGTCTCCGATGGTTGAAGACCAAGACCCGCGAAGAGACTGGGGAGAGCCCCTGGCCTGGCTGAGGTGGGGCACCTGCCGAGGACTGATACGCGTCTCCACGAGAACGGAATGCAAGAACAATAGCAGCTCGTTACAGTGGACTGAGCTGACTATGCTGACCGTGCTAGAAGGGCACAGCTGCCGCTTGTTCCTGAGCACCCAACTTTGACGCAGGTGCCTGCCGCCCTTGGCCCTGTGCCCTCTTTGGCTCCGTTCCACTCGCCTTGGTCCTCTTCCTGACCAGCCTATAAAGACTCTGCGGATCCCGTGCACCCTTTGTGATCACCCCACTGGAGAAGATCGCGTCTATGGGCATCTCTACGTCTTGAGGACCTCCGACTCTCCACGTGGTAGCTATAATCCCCCTTCCCCTCTTTCTCTATCTTTCTCACTATTCTCTATTTTCTTTCCCTACTATCGCATTGTGGGCACTAAATAAAAGTGCATTTTTTGTTTAAGCAAACTGGTTTGTCCCCTGTTGTGTCTTTTGCGCTTTGAGATCTCCAAAACGAACCATCAGGTTCCCCACATATGTTTGTGGACCCTGACATTAAATTGGCGTCACGGACAGGATCTTGATAGACTGTGGAGTTGCGGGTTTTATATAGTTTGTAGAAGGGGAAGGACCCTCGTCTCAGCGTACCCAGCACGCCACTTTGGTGAGCGCTGTTAGAAGGCAAGGGGGGCGAGGGAAAATTCCCACAAACTGTATACACCCAGGCGAATAGCACTCCCTGTCATCAGGATTTTTCAGAAACGATCTCACTGTGCAAAAGGTGGGACTGTGTGTGTGTTTTTATGTGTTTTGAGCTGCTTGGTGTAGTTGAGGAGACAACAGGTTTTTTCTGTGAAGAAGTGCCTCCCAAGCAGCTGGGTCTCCTCTCCCATTCCAGGGAAGCGAAGGGAAACACAGTATTAGCTGAGCCATTTTTTGTGTAACTTTAAGAATACCTCCCTGAGAGTGGTTTTTTGTCCCTTCACAAAAAAAAAAAAAAAAAGACTGAAGATTCTAGTACAAAAGATAAGGATATTCTTTTTGCTTTGTTAATGAAGCATGGTGCTAGACCTTCTCCAGCTGGAGAAGAGTGGGCACAAGATAATTGGTTTAAGTATGAAAACCTTGTAGATAGAATATATACTTTGCAATATGATGCTAGGTATAAACTGGGCAGAAATAAAACCATTCTTTGCTCAGTTTTGGGGGCCTGCCTTTCGGCAGCCATAGAAACCCATTTTAAACGGGTAAGTGAAGAGAGAGCAGAAATAGAATCCCTGCAAAAACAATTGGAACAGGGAAGAAATCGAGAAGGAGAAGTAATAGAATCCCTGCAAGATTTGGTAGAAGCTTTGCAAAAACAATTAGAACAGGAAAGAAATCAGAAATATTTGCTGGAGATTTCCCTTGCAGAAGAGCAGAGCAAAAATTTAAAACTTGCAGATTCACCAAAGGAAACAGGAGGAAAGGAGACATACAGCATTAAACAGATATACCCTCAGAAAGAATTAGCACACAGGCAAAATTGTGGGGAACTCTGTTGCTCCAATTTGAGACCTCTTGTCAAAACAGAATTTAATTGTATAAATGAAGAGGTTCATGACCCCCACATAACCACCAAACAAACACCCAACACAGCCACTGAATTAGCTAAATTAAAGAAAGAATACTCCCGACTTTCTAGTGAATCAGAGACGGAGTATGTCTTTAGAGTTTCACTTACTGGGGGTGACCAAATTAAATTAAGTGAACAAGAAGCAAGTGGCTACTGGGGACATGGAGTTTTCTTAATAACAGGGAATACACGTGCCCCATGGTCCCTGACACAGCGTGCAGCTCACTGGGCAGGGGGACAAAGCCCCCTTGAAAGGGGCGACCCTCTGGCAATAGTCGGCACCCCGGACCAACTCCTAGAAAACATACACAAAGCTGCATGCTTGCAAATGATACATGAAAGAAAATTAATTTCTGTCTATGAGTCACCCATGCAACAGCCTGTCAGACCCGAGATTATGACCCCCCTAATTCGAGGTTTGCCAGAGTCTCTTAAACCAACAGCAATTCTGCTTCAAAAAACAATAGCATCTATCACTCCGGTAGACAGGCTTGAAAGATTTCTTGGACACACAAGTGATCAAACCGGTTCCACTGACTCCACTGACTTCTCGCCTTTTGCTACTCCTAGCACACAATCTAACAGCAGTCATAACAGTGGAAAATACGGACCAGTCAAGCACTCAGAGGACAAACCCGAAAAACCCAGAGAAGTCAGGCACATTGCGTCTCATAATGAAAAACCAGAAAAGGGAAAACAAATCTCTAACCGGCAGCAGTTGTGGTTGCTAGGGCTGAAAAGGGGACTACCTCGAGAAGTAATGGACAAATTGCCTTGTGATAAATTGGTTAAAATAAAATTGCTGCTTTTTGAAGCAACTGCTCACCAAGCCCTTGGCCCTATTCATCCTACAGATCCTTTTCAGGCAGAATGGAGATTTGCCACCTCAGGATTGTCATTATATATATGGCAAAGGGGTCCTGAAGGCCCAATTAGACCTGTCAGCTCTCACTCTTGTGGCTTTAAAGATGCTGAAAAGAGGTACACAACTTGGGAGAAAGGCTTGTTTGTGGTTAGCTTAGCTCTCATAGAAGTGGAGAAAATTGCACAGCAACAACCAATTGTTTTGAGAGGCCCCTTCAAGGTTGTCAGTCACTACTGGGACTCCCCCACCTGCCGGGGTGGCCCAGAGGACCTCAGTAAGACAGTGGTCTGCTCAGATTGAACATTATTGTAACATCTTCTCAATAACTAAAGGAGCTGTGAAAAATCTAGCACTACAAGAAGCAGAAAACTTGGATAGCATCCAAGACACACCTGCCTCAGTCATTACCCCTCCCTTTTCCCCCAAACAGCCAGCAAATTCTTGGTTTACTGATCCTTCTGCCTTTTGCCTGACAGCTCCGAGCATAATTCCCTCACTATGGGGACCAAGTGATTCCAGCAATCCAGGACATTGCCCTGGACAGTCTGTTTTGGTGGACCTCCCTACTGTAGGGGAAGTACCACTAGTGCTGAAAACCCCTCTGAATAAATATACATGGGCAGCCTTTGCTCTAGAGAAAGAGCATCAAATAGATACAGGATGGACAATTTTTATCATTCTAACCTTCTGCCTCCTCGTGGCAGATTCTGTTGTGCTTACTTTCCACAGGAGAACTCCGAGGGACATGAAAGCCATATAAACCATGATGAATATTTTAAACATAAATTTTAAATAGCATTGATTCAGAAATATTAATGAACAAATTGGTTGCCACAATCAAAGATTTGACCAAATTACAACAATTATTATAATTGTCCTTATTGGCTTTGGGGACACTTCAGTGATTGCTATTAAACATGTTACCAAACTGGGAAAAGATAAATGTGAATGATAGCAAATTGGTAATTGATACACCTGGTGCTATACAAAACAATGTTTTTTTCTTTGGCCCTTAAGCTGCATCCAGACACAGCTTTGGATGCAGATGGTTGTTGCCTCAATTACAAGGCAAGAAAAAGAAGGAATTCTTCCTACTGAAATTTGGAAAATAATTTGGGACAATTCAAATTATTTTCAAAGAGAATTCCAATCCTGGTGGAAATTAGTGAACTTTACCTATAACCCCAATACTAACACAGTTACAGCTTTTGTGTTAACAATAGGTAATGCTTCAGTGCATTTGATATTCCCTATCATTGCATTAGGTATAAACCATGATGGAGCTATTCTCTATCCTTCCGAGCACAGAGAATGGGCCCGTCAAACTGGTGAGAAATGGCAAACTGTCAATTTAGAATCTTGTGTTGTTAGGGAGCAGCAAGGTTTCATTTGTGAAAGTAATGCAATCATAGCTCAGGATATTTGTTTGCACACTGAGCAAAATATTCGTCATTTTGAAGTACATCCTAACGAAGCTCCTGGAACAGTGCTCGTGTATATAAGCAATGGGTGGGCATGCTTTAGGACTGTCTGTGATGTTGTAGTTGTAGAAAATGCAATAGTAGATACTAAAAATCACTCAAATTTTTGTGTTTGTAATTTTACCACAATTACAGGATGTGACTTTTCTTATAAAGCCCCAGCCACATCCTCCTTTTGATTTTGCTTTTGATTGGCCTTGTTTTAGTTAACATCCCTTTTGCAAAGGACACTCCTAAAGTTATTGACGTAAAATGCACTACCCAGACAGCGAAAGTCAAGCCTGTAACAGCAGTTTGATTTGAAATGGTTTGTTGTTTTGATTAATGTTTCTTTGTCTTGGTCATGTTAATTAAAATTAAGGGGGTTTTTTTGTTTGTTTTGGGTTTGTTTGTTTTTTTTTTTTGTTTTGTTTTGTTTTTTGTTTTGTTTGTTTTTGTTTGTTTAGAAATTATTACCATTTTAAAAATTTAAAGAATTTTGTGAAAGAAATGGTTTTCAATTAAGTATTTGATTGAAAATTGTAATTGTTGATTTTAATTGATGGTATTATATTAATTATTTAGTAATTTGAGTTAATATTTTGAAAAATTGTTATATTAATTATTTGGTGATTTATGTTGATTATTTTGAAAAATTGTTAAAAATTGTTAAATCAATTTCTCTAATTTTTGTTTCGTTTTTTGCTTCTATTCCCTCTCCGTATTTTTCCTTCTTACTCTCTCTCTCTCTCTCTCTCTCTCTCTTCTACACCCTCTCTATTGTCTCTGTTTTTCTGGGATATGCTGCCAATGTGGACGAGTCCTGAAGACTTCACGAGACTACGGAACCTGCTGATGGAAGAACACCTTCGTCGTCAGTCGTGAGTCACGGGGTGGTGTCAGAGTCTGTTTGTGGATGTGTTATGCCCCACAACTGTCTCCCATGGTTGAAGACCAAGACCCCCGAAGAGACTGGGGAGAGCCCCTGGCCTGGCTGAGGTGGGGCGCCTGCCGAGGACTGATGTGCGTCTCCACGAGAACGGAATGCAAGAACAATAGTAGCTCGTTACAGTGGACTGAGCTGACTATAATGACCGTGCTAGAAGGGCACAGCTTGAGCTTGTTCCTGAGCACCCAACTTTGACGCAGGTGCCTGCCTTGGCCCAGTGCCCTCTTTGGCTCCGTTCCACTCGCCTTGGTCCTCTTCCTGACCAGCCTATAAAGACTCTGCGGATCCCGTGCACCCTTTGTGATCACCCCACTGGAGAAGATCGCGTCTATGGGCATCTCTACGTCTTGAGGGCCTCCGACTCTCCACGTGGTAGCTATAATCCCCCTTCCCCTCTTTCTCTATCTTTCTCACTATTCTCTATTTTCTTTCCCTACTATTGCATTGTGGGCACTAAATAAAAGTGCATTTTTTGTTTAAGCAAACTGGTTTGTCCCCTGTTGTGTCTTTTGCACTTTGAGATCTCCAAAACGAACCATCAGGTTCCCCGCATATGTTTGCGGACCCTGACATCAGGTGGAGTTTGGGGGGGGGGCGCTCCTGGAGGGGTTTGGAGAATCCTAAGTCGGGTTTGGGGAATCCTGAGAGGTGTTGTGGCATCCTGGAGGGGGTTTGGAGGGTCCCAGGTGGGGTTTGGAGTGTCTTGCAGGCGTTTGGGGGTCCTGGGTGTGGTTTAGGGGATCATGGGGGGTTTAGCAGGCCTTGTGGGGGTTTGGGGGCTCCTGGGTGGGGTTTGGGGGGTCCCAGGTGAGGTCTGGAAAGTCCTAGAGGGGCTGGGGGCTCCTGGGGGAGACTGGGGGGTCTCAGGTGGGGTTTGGAGGGTTTGGAGGGGGCTTGGGGGGGTCTGAGTTGGGGTTTGGAGGGTCCCAGGTGGGGCTTGTGGGATCCCAGGTGGGGTTTGGAGGGTCCTGGCAGGGTTGGGGGCTCCTGGGGGGGACTGGGGGGGGGGTCTCAGGTGGCTTTTGTGGGATCCTGGAGGGGTTTGGGGGGTCCCGAGTGGGGTTTGGGGGCTCCTGCAGGGGTTTGGTGACAAGGGACACAGCGTGGGGGGACGACAGATGCGACGAGGAGGTGACAACAGGACCCAGGGGACAGCTGAGCCCTGCAGGGAGGGGACAGAGGAGTCCCCGGGGAGGGCACAGAGGCCACGAGGTCCCCGTCACCTGCCCTGTCCCCTCCCCAGGTGCTGGAGGCGCTGGTGGACGTGGTGGACATCGTGGACAAGCTGTCGGCCATCGTGACCGGGCCCTGCGGGGACGAGTGTCCCCAGTCCCTGAGCCGTCACCTGTTGGGATTCACCAGGGCCCTGCAGGACACCCTGAGGCGCCACCACAGTGCCGCCTCCCTGGGCCACCGCAGTGTCACCTTCCTGGGCCACCACAGCATCGCCTTCCTGCACCAGGTCGGTGTCGTCACCCGGAACTCCCATAGTGTCACCTCCCTGGGCAAGGCTGTGGCCGCTCTCAAGGACACCCCGGGTGTCACCTGGGCACAGGTGACAAAAGTGGTCACACCCTGGCTGGAGTCGCTCTCGGGGCTCTCAGAGAGCTGGGACCAGGTGTGCTCTGGGGCCAAGGGGATGTACAGCCCCTTCAGGGACCAGGACAGTGACGAGGACGGCCAGGTGGGGATGGCCACCAGGTGGGGACAGGGGGGGTTCGAGGCCCTGGATCTGCTGAAGCGCTTGGAACGCACCTGTGAGGGAGCCAAGGTGTCCCCCTGGGGCCTGGAAAGGTGGTTCCGTGCCCAGGCCACCCAGGAGGGGACAGAGAGGGCGTCTCTGGGTGACATCGAGTTTGTGGTGGCTGCGGTGACCGAGTTTGAGGAGCTGTGGGAGGCCACTGCCCACCTGGCCACGTGTCACCTGCTGGGGACACTCGGGGACATCGAGAGACTCCTCTCTGGTGGCCCTGGTGGCTCTGGTGGCCCCACAGTGGCCGACTGGTCCCAAAGAGCCAAGGAGGACATCCGGAACCTGCTGGGGAGACCGTGACGTCATTGGGGGGCAGTGACATCACTGGGGACATCACTGGTGCCGCTTGTCACCTCCCCAGGTGGGATTAGAGATGAATTTGGGGAATTTTCTGGGAATTTTGATTGAGGCTGTCCCAAACCCTGATGGGAATTCCTGGGGTGACGTTGCTGGGGACACTTGGGGACATTCAGGGGCACAAAGGGACACTCTGGGATGACTCAGGGACACTTGGGGACACTTGGGAGACACACAGGGTCACTCTGGGGACACTTGGGAGACACACAGGGTCACTCTGGGGACACTTGGGAACACTTTGGGGACACTTGGGGACACTTGGGGACACAGGGGCAGGAGGTGGATGAGCCCCCCCAGTGCCTGCAGGAGGGGCAGCAGACCCGGGTTAGAAATGACACCACCAGTGACAATGACAACAGAAATTATATCAATGACAATAAGAATGACAACAGAAATTACATCAATGACAAGAGACATTACAATAGAAATTACAATAGAAATTACATCAATGACAACACCAATGACAATGAAAATATAATTTCCAAGGCACTATTGGCTTTTGCATTCCCGTATCAGCTTTTGCACGTTGTTATTGATCACAGCAATTTCAATGGGGCACAATATAATTCCTTTTTTGGCTCAGTTTTTGATTCCATTTTTGGTACAATTTGTAATTCAGCTGCGTTTTGCTGTGACATCATCATCACTTTGTGTGTGCACTGTGCAGGTGACAGAAATGGCAGAATACAAAATCAATATTATGTGAGATTATAGAATTAAAATCTTTAATTTAATGATATTATAATTTGCTTTTATTATTATGTTATTTTGACATTTTAATATAAATTATCTATAATAATGTTATTTATAGTAATAATATTATAAAATCAATATTGTATTCCAGGCCTTAAGGAAATATTAAAATACAAACTGCCCAATGCCAAAATGCTTTTATATTATAAATTATTGCAACTAACTGTTATATGATGATTGTTATAACTAACTTTTATATTGGAACTTATAAGTTTTGTATTTTAACTCTTGCAGTTGAGTTTTATATTGGAACTGTAAAAGAATTTATATTAAATTGTTAAAATGAACTTTTATATTGGAACGGACTTTTATATTGGAACTGTGCCAAATTTTATAATAAACTATGACAAGTCACTTTTATTTTGCAATTATTGTAACTCATTTTTCTATTGCAACTGACTCTTCATATTGTAAATTTTACAAGTGACTTTTTACTTTGTGACTGATAATTAACTTTTGTATTGTAACTATTGGGAAGGATTTTAGGGAGAATTTTGGTGGAATTTTAAGGGAATTTTGGGTGGATTTTAACAGAATTTTGAGGGGATTTTGGTGGAATTTTAAGGGAATTTTGAGGGAACTTGGTGGTGGAATTTTAAGGGAATTTTTGAGCAAACTTGGGGAGGACTTTTTAGGGGGAATTTTGGTGGAATTTTAAGGGAATTTTGGGTGGATTTTAACAGAATTTTGAGGGGATTTTGGTGGAATTTTAAGGGAATTTTGAGGGAACTTGGTGGTGGAATTTTAAGGGAATTTTTGAGCAAACTTGGGGAGGACTTTAGGGGGAATTTTGGTGGAATTTTAAGGGAATTTTGAGGGGATTTGGTGAGGATTTAAGGAGGAATTTTGGGCTGATTTTAAGGGAACCGTGAGGTGAGTTTGGTGGAATTTTAAGGTAAATATTGAGGGAATTTGAGGAGGATTTTAGGGGGAATTTGGGGTGGATTTTAAGACGGTTTTGAGGGGATTTTGGTGGAATGTTAAGGGAATTTTGGGGGAATTTGGTGAGGATTTGAGGAGTAATTTCGGGCAGATTTTAAGGGAATTCTGACGTGAGTTTGGTGGATTTTTAAGAGAGTTATTGAGGGAACTTGGGGAAGATTTTAGGGTGGGTTTTGGGTGGATTTTAAGGGGATTTTGAAGGGATTTTGGTGGAATTTTAAGGGAATTTGGAGGGAATTTTAGGGAGAATTTTGGAGGGATTCTGAGATGCGGAAAGACAAGTTTGGGGGGTCCCAGGTGTGGTTGGAAGGGTCTGGGGAGGTTTGGGGGGGTCCCAGGTGGGGTTTGGGGTCCCAGGTGAGACTTCCAAACGCCACCTGGACCCCCCAAATTCCCACATGACCCCCCAAATCCCACCTGGGACCATCCATGATGGATGGATGGATGATGATGATGATGGTGGATCAGCGATGATGGATTGATGTTGGACAGGGATGGATCATGGAGGGATGGATGATGATGATGATGATCATGATGATGATGATGATTCAGTGGTGGAAAGGGATGGATCATGGAAGGATGGATGATGTGATGGATGGATCCATGATGATGATGGATAGATGGATGATGATGACAATGACAATGATGATGGATCAATGATCGATGATGATGGATCGATTTTGGACAGGGATGGATCATGGAGGGATGATAATGATGGATGGATGATGATGACAATGATAATGATGATGTTATCAACCATGACGGATTGATGGCGGAAAGGGATGGACGATGTGATGATGATGATGATGATGGTGATGGATCAATGATGATGGATTGATGGTGGAAAGGGATGGATGATGATGATGACAACGAGGATGATGATGATGATGGATCACTGATGATGGATTGATGGTGGAAAGGGATGGATCATGGAGGGATGGATGATGATGATGACAACGAGGATGATGATGATGATGGATCACTGATGATGGATTGATGGTGGAAAGGGATGGATGATGATGATGACAACGAGGATGATGATGATGATGGATCACTGATGATGGATCCATGGTGGAAAGGGATGGATCATGGAAGGATGGATGATGATGATGACAATGATGAGGATGATGGATCAGCGTTGATGGATCAACGGTGGGAAGAGATGGATCATGGAGGGATGGATGATGATGGTGATGATGATGGTGGTGGATCAGCACTGATGGATCTATGTTGGACAGGGATGGATTTTTGGTCCCCAGTAGGCACATGGAACTGGTGGGTTCCTCACCTTCCCAAGGCATCTTGTGAACCTGAAGAATCAGAGACCTTTGGTTCTGTAAATGTGATTATTTTTCGTGCCAAATTTAACTGTACAGGGAAAGATCAATCTCTGGTGTATCAATGACAATATCGATGGCAATATCAATGACAGTATCAATGACAATATCAATATTCACAGACTCTAAATATGCTTTTGTGGTTGTGCAAAAATTTGAATAAAATTTAGGGAAAAAAGGGGGTATCTAAATTCAAAAGGGGAAAAAATCTGATCCATAAAGAATTAATCAATTTAGCGCTGGAATCCCTGACGAAACCAAAAAAGAAATATTGTGGTGCAGATGAAGGGGCACCAAAGAGGAAATTCTTTAGAAATAAGAGGTCACCAAGCTGCAGATCAGGCAGCGAAATTCCTCAAAACTCTGAGGATCCAGTAAAAGTTTTCACTCTCAGTAACACTGATGAGACAGAGAAACCAGTTTATGATCAGATGGAGCAAAAAGCCATAAAAGATCTAGAATTACAACAAGGGGAGTGGTTAACTCCAGACGGGAGGAAACTTTTAAACAAAGCATTGGAACAGAAATTATTGGAAGAGATACATTCATTAACCCAGGGGCTCTGCGATCATTTCCTGGGAGAGCATTTATGTGTAGAAATGTACAATTTGGCCAAATCAATCACAGAAAGACGCTCCATTTGCCAGGAAATTAATCAGGAAGTGATGAGAAAAGGCAAAGGGGGGAGTGTTATAAATGTGGATTATAAAATTGGCTTTTGGCAAGACGTGTGCTGTGTGATTAATAACTTTAAGGATATGGGATATAAGTTTTTTATTTCTGCTAATAGTAAAAGAAAATTAGGCAGAGTGGTAGAAGGTGATAATGAAGGTGACAATGAGATCCATCCGGGGACCTTTTTGTATTTCTGACTGTCAGGGTTGTCTGGGATTCCTTTTTTTATTTGTTTCGTTTATTCTTTTGTGTTACAGCATTTCTATTTTTAATATCCCTGTAAATGTTTTTAATGTCCCTGTAAATATTTTTAATATCCCCTAGTAAAGAACCGCAATAGTTATTCCCAAAAATCTTTGCCTGAGAGGATTTTAATTGCAAATTTATAATAATTTGGAAAAGAAGAGAGAGGGGTTACATTCCAAAGGAAACTCCAATTATCCTTGGCAGATCCCTCTCTATCCAAACCTAGACAGTAATTAACTTTTAAATTATAACTGACTTTTATATTGTAACTATTCCAAATTCCACATTAAACTACTATAATTAACTTTTAATTACTGTCACTAATTTTCGTACTTTAATTCTCGCAACTGACTTTTATCTCCCAGCTCTCCTGTAATTAACTTTAATATTGGAGCTCTTCAAATTCACTTTTTTGTCATTATTAACTTTTATATCACAATTAACCTTTATATCATAATTAACTTTTATTTTGTAATTCTTACAACTGATTTTACATTGTGACTCCTGGAATTGACTGTTATTAACTTTTAAACTGTTTTTAAGGGAGTTTTGAGGGGATTTTGGTGGGATTTTAACAGAATTTTGAGGGGATTTTAGTTGAATTTGATGGGGATTTTAAGAGGATTTTAAGGGGGAATTTCAGTTGGAATTTAAAAAGAATTTTGAGGGGTTTGGGGGAGTATTTTGGGGGGAAATTTGGGTGGATTTTGGTGAAATTTTAAGGGGGAATTTCGGGGGGATTTTAGGGGAAATTTCAGGTGAATTTTAAGGGAATTTTGAGGGAATTTGGGGAGGATTTTAGGGAGGATTTTGGTGGAATTTTTGGTGGAATTTTCAGGGAATTTCGAGGGGATTTTATTTGAACATTAAGGGGATTTTGGTGGATATTTAAGGGAATTTTGAGGGGATTTGGGGAGGTTTTTAAGGGGAATTACGGGTGGATTTTAAGGGGATTTTGGTGGAATTTAAAGCGAATTTTGACGGGATTTGGGAAGGGTTTTAGGGGGGAAATTGGTGGAATTTTGGCGGAATTCTAAGGGAATTTGGAGGAGATTTGTGGAGGGTCTTACGGGGAAATTTCGAGTGGGTTTTAAGGGGATTTTGAGGGGATTTCTGAGGAATTTAAAGGGATTTTTGAGGGGATTTGGGGCGGGAATTCGGGGCGGGGGGGGGGAATCCTGTAATCCTGCGGGGGATCTGAGGGAATTTGAGCGGGATTTTTTTGGAATGGACGATAAGAGAATTTCAAGGAATTTCGGGGGCATTTCTGGTGGAATTTTGGGTGGATTGCGGTGGAATTTTATGAGGATTTGGGGGGAATTTTGGGGCAATTTGGAGATTTTAAAGGGACGGTTCGGGGCCAAGGGAAGGGCGGAACTGCCCATAACAAAGATGGCGACGAAGCCTCATCTTGTGCGATCTCGCGAGATCCTGCGGACGAGGGGGAAGCACCGGCACGGCCGGACCAGACAGACCCCTGAGGCTGCCGAGGGGTTTTTAAGGTGAATTTGTGCCCTTGGAAGTGGGTTTGGAAGCTCTTGGGAAGATCTGGGCACTCCAGACTGAATTTAAAACCTGTTTGCCCCGCCAGTGTGAGGGAGAGCCCGGGGAAAAGGGCGGAAGTGCCCGAGAAGAAAATGGCGGAGGGGATTCATGTGTGATCTCGCGAGCATTGCCACTGGTTGTGCCGGATGTTTCGGGCGAGCCCCTGAGGGGTCTCCAGGCTGGATTTGGGGCTTTAAGCTCAATTTCGGGATTTTTAGGGTGAATTTCTGAGCTTTATATGGAATTTGGGGTTTCCGGGCTGGATTTGAAGCCTCCGTGCCCCGCCAGCCCGAGAAGATCTCCGTGGAGCGGGCGGAGGTGCCCGAGACCAAAATGGCGGCGGGGGTTTCATGTGTGATCTCGCGAGATTTGCCGCGGGAAGGGGGTGGCTGCGCTGCTTGATTCGGGCGGGCCCCTGAGGGGTCTCCAGGCTGAATTTGGGGATTTTTAAGCTGCGTTTCGGGGGGTTTTAGCTGAATTTCGGGGCTTTATGTTTGCTATAAACGTGTATTATAAAATTGGCTTTTCGGAAGATGTGTGCTTATGATTAATAACATAGTAAGGATATAGGATATAAGTTTATTTCTGCTATTGGTAAAAGAAGATTAGGCATAGTGGGAGTAGTTGATATATTATGCTTAAACTGTCTGGTTGGTCGGGATAACATCCAGTGAACATGTAAAGAGGACCCTGCTATTGATACACCAACTATCAGCATCTCCCACCTGCAGAAAGCACGGACCAAGGCCCAAGCTGGACGCGATAAAAAGGACACAGCCACGAAACACGCATGCTCTAAAAAGGCGGACCCAAGGAGGGGCCATGCAAAACAGTTCCTGGAATATGCAAAACAGTTTATGGAATTATATGAATATTCATAAAATGTTGTTATAAGAAGGGTATTTAAAAAATGTCTCTAAGATAGCAAAGTGTGGACTTGGCTGAATGCATTTGGCTTTTTTTATCTCCTAATTGTCTTAATTATTTTATTAAACATATGTCTTAAAATTTACCAAAAAGTGAACGTCGTTTATCACAGTGACACCGGCAGGGGGCGCTCCAGAGGGGGGCGGGGGGCGGGGACTGGGAATGGCGCGGGAACCGGAGCGCGGGAAAAGGGGGCGTGGCCTGGGGGGCAACGAATGGAGTCGCGGGATGTCCCCGCAGTGTCCCCAACAGGACATGGGGGGGGCACTTGGGACTTGATGGGGACATGGGGGGACATCGGGGTCCCGTTGGGGACGCTCAGGGTGACATTGGGGACACTCAGGGTGACATTGGGGACCCTCGCCGTGGCCCCGCGGGCGGGGGGCGGGGCCATGTCGGTGACGTCACCTCTTCCTGTTTGCTCCCGGCCGCGCCACATCCCCGCATGTCCGCGACTGTCACCGGGTCCTGTTCGCCCCCGGAGTGTCCCCGGAGTGTCCCCAGAGTGTCCCCTGCGGCCATGGAGCCCTGGGAGGTGCGACGATTTCGATACTGGGTGCAGGTAGGAGACAGGGGGGTCCCAAAGGGGACAGGAGGGCGTGGGGGGAAGGGAGGAGGTGACAGAGGGGTGGAGGGGACCGAGGGTGGCGGGCGGGGGGCAATAGCGGGGGGTGGCAGAGGGGGCGAGGGGTGACAAAGGGACAGAGAGGACAGCTGAGCCCTCCAGGGAGGGGACAAGGGAGACCCTGGAAGAGGCACAGGGGCCACCCCAGGAGGCCACAAGTGCCACGAGGTCCCTGTCACCTCCCCTGTACGTTTCCCAGGGTCTGGAGGCGCAGGTGGCCGTGGTGGCCACCCTGGGCGAGCTGGTGGCGACTGTGACTGCACCACGCAGGGACGTGCAGACGCTCCTGTACCAGAGTCCCTGCACACAGCCCTGTGGAAATTCACCTGGACCCTCCGGAACACCCTGCGCCAGCTTGGTGTCACCTCCCTGCGCCAGGCCATGGCCGCCCTCAAGGCCACCCCGGGGGCTCCCCAGGCCGATGTGAGAGCCACGGCCAGAGCCTGGAGGGAGTCGGTGGATGCGCTCGAGGAGAGCTGGGACCAGGTGTACAGGGAGGCCGAGGAGATCTTCAACTCCTTGGACAGCGAGGACACAACTGAGGCCACCAACGAGGACCCTGCCGAGGCCACCACCACCGGCCTGGCCGGGGACCTGTGGGATGAGACCCCCCCTGGCCTGAGGACAGCTGGGGACAACCTGGTGGCCGTGGCCCTGCAGCCATCAGTGGCCCTGCCCTCGGCAGTGGCCACACACGATGTCCCCGTGGCCACAGGGCAGGTGGGGGCGGCCACCAGGAGGGGACAGCGGGTGCAGGAGACCCGGGAGCTGCTGGGGCACTTGATACACACGTGTGAGGAAGCCTGGCCCTGGTTCCCCTGGGACCTGCACCAATGGCTCAGGTACATCGAGGACACCTGGGAGGGGACAGAGCAGCTGTTCTGTGCTGACCTCGAGCACTTGGTGGCCGATGCGGCCGAGTTTGAGTGGCTGTGTGAGGCCAGTGCCTGCCTGGCCAGGCGTCACCTGCTGGGGACACTCAGGGACATCCAGAGGCTCCTCTCGAGTCCCTGTGGTGGCTCTGGTGGCCCTGGTGGCCGCACAGTGGCCGAGCGGTGCTAAAGAGCCATTGAGGACATCCCGAGGCTGCTGGGGGGACAGTGATGTCACCAATGTGACATCATCAGGGTGGTGACATCACTGAAAATATCGCTGGTGTCCCTTGTCCCCTCCCCTCACCACATGGGATTTGAGACAAATTTGGGGAATTTTCAGGAAATTTTCATTGACACAGTCCCAAATCCTGATGGGAATTCCTGGGGTGACATCACTGGGGACACTCAGGGCACGGAGGATGCTCAGGAGCGCTCAGGGATGCGGGGCAGGGGGTGAATGAGCCCCCTCAGTCCCTGCAGGAGAAGCAGCAGACCTGGGTTATAAATAACCATAGAAATGACAATACAATATTGGCTTTTGCATTCATGTGTCAGCTTTTGCACGTTGTTGCTGATCAAAATGATTTTGATACGGTACAATTTATAATTCCTTTCAGCTGCTTTTTGGTATAACATAATCTATCAGTTTATGTGTGCACATGTAGTCTACAGAAATGGCACTGCAATAAATCGATTTTATATCCTTGGCCTTAGCAAAATATTAAAATAGAGACTGCGCAATGCTGAAATAGTTTTATATTATAACTATTAGAACTAACTTTTATATTATAACTAATTTTTACATTATAACTAACTCAGAGAATGGTGTTGTCCAAGTTTGAAAGAGACAGGTGTGTGCCAGGGAAAGCCGGAGCCTCCCTTGGAATGGAGAATTCAAACCTCCTCCCTCCGAATTATTATAATTTTGAAAATTCAGGGGCTCTCAGGCAAAGGTGTGGGGATAGGAATAACAGTTCTTTACTGGTGTGTATAACCAGGCAAACAAACACCAGCCACAGCATTAACGATACCCAGCAGCAGGAGCCCAGTAAGAGCTCCCGTTCCCGGCCCGGCCTCAGCCGCAGCTCCCCGCGCCCTCAGGCCCCGCTCCCCCCGAGCTCCGACACGGCACAAGGAACCCGCCGGAGCCCCCTGCCGCCCCCTCCGCCCGCAGCCAGCCCCGAGCCCCGGCAGAACCGAGCGCGGCTCCACCTGCGCTGGGGCCGCCTCCGAGCTCCGCCAGTGCCGCCTCAGCGCTGGTTCCCGGCACCCCCGGGATGATCCCGGGCACCCCCGGGATGTTCCAAATCGCTCCCGGTGGGATCCCAGTTGTCCCCAACACGGTCCCAGTGACTCCCAGTCATGCCCTGTGTGGCCCCTTTCACTCTCAGTCACTCCCAGTGAGAGCCCAGTGTGGCCCCAGTCAGTTCCAGTCTGAACCCAGTCACACCTTCTGTGATCCCTTTGCCCCCTCTGTGCTCCCAGTTCCTCCTAGTGCGAGTCCAGTCACCCCCAGTGTGATCCCAGTAACCTCTGGTCACTCCCAGTATGAGTCTGGATTGATCCCAGTCAGCCCCTGTATGATCCCAGTCACTCCCAGATATTCCCAGTATTATTCCAGTCACTCCAGGTATGACCTTGTCAGTCCCAGTACGATCCCGGTACAATTCCAGTACAATCCCAGTTGCCCCTGCATTATTCCAGTTTCTCCTATTCACCCCCACTACACATCTGGTCAATCCCAGTACGATTCCAGTCATTCCCAGGATGATCCAAACCACTCCCAGTCTCTCCCAGTATAGCTCAGTTATCCCCAGCAGGCTCCCAGTAGCCCTCAGTGTGGTCCCAGTATATCCCAGTATGATCCCTGGTGCCCCAGTTCTGCTCCTAATGGGTTCTGCTCCCAGTCTGTCCCAGTCCATCCCAGCCTGTCCCAGTCCATCCCGGCCTGTCCCAGCCTGTCCCAATCCATCCCGGCCTGTACCAGTCCATCCCAGTCCATCCCAGTCCATCCCGGCCTGTCCCAGTCCAACCCCAGCCTGTCCCAGTCCATCCCAGTCTGTCCCAGTCCCTTCCCGGCAGCCGCTGCCGTTTCCCGGATCCTGCCCCCTCCACTCCCCCCGCCCCATTCCTGGGCACTGGGACCCCCCTGCGTGTCCTTCCCCTGCTCCGGGACCCCCCTGCACCCCCTTATCCCCCCCCCACACCCCCCTGCACCCCCTTTCCCGGGGCTCCTCCTCTCCCAGCCCTGGATCCTCTGTTTCTGTCCCCCCGGGGACCCCCAGGCCCCCATTCCCGGCCAGCCCAGGGCTCCTCACCCCCAGGCCTCCCTTTCCTGGGAAACCCGAGCCGGGCACGGGGCTCTGCAGCCGCTCTGGGGTTTGTCATCACCCTGTGAAAAACACGGTTCACTTTTGGTTAAAATTTTAAAAGTTTAATAATAATAAAAAAATCAGAAAATAAGAGGCATAAAAAGCAAAAGTTCACAGAGGCCCGGGTGCCTGGCATTCCACCAAAGGGCACACCTGGATAACAAAGGATCATCCCTGAAAAGCAACAGCCTGTTGCATATTCATAAATCCCATCCATGATTCAAATATTCCTTTTGACTTTGGGTGTTTCTGCTTCATTTCAGCTCATCCCCCCCATCATTCCATCCTGCAAATCAATCCTCCTGTGGCTCCACCAAGCCTCAAACTCCCCAAGAGCGGAGGCAATAAATTCTTCCTTTGGGGTTTGGGTGCCTGTTGCTGTTATCTCTGTCCAGATGGGAAAATGTGAAGAGTTCCTTGATTATCTTTTCCATTTCTTGAGCTTGTTACAAAAAGCATCTTACATCACATAGTTTCTATTTTAATACTGTGCTATAGCCTAAAACGATATTTAACACCCTACTAAAAGAGACTCTATTAATACAGCACAAGTTTCCAACATAACCCATAGAGTTATTCACTTTAACATTTGCCCAAAGCCAATCCTATAATGTGCATTGATCACAACCCGAAGGAAAGGGAGAGGAGAGAGGGCGAGAGCAGGAGATGGGGAATCCGGGACCGGAGTCCCCGCGCCCAGTCCTGCTCGGCCGGGGTGGGACCCGCAGCCGCAGGAAAAATCGGATCCGCTGCTGCCGGTGCTTCCCCCGCTTTGGGCCGAACCCAGCGGGGTCCGGGCAGGGTTTGAGCGCAGGGCCCGGGAGTTCAGCACAGCCCGGCCCGGGGGTCCCGCAGGGCGCGGCCCTGGAGGGTCCCAGATGGATCCCTGAGGGATCCCGAGGGGTTCCAGGAGGGGATCCCGGGCAGTTCCCTGGAATTCCCCTTTTCCCTCCCCCCGCGCTCCCTCGGGCACTTTGGCGTCTCCCAAACTGCGCCGGAGCCGCGATCGGGGGCGGCTGCGATGGCTCCAGCGCTGGGGCTGGGGGGCTCCTGGGGCTCCTGGGGGAGCCGGGGGGCGACGGGAGTGGGACTGCCCGAGACCGGGACCCCCCTGAACCGCCTTATCCGGGCACGGGAACCCCCTGAGCCCCAGTTTGGGTCCTGGGGTCCCCCTCCATCCCCTTCCCCAGCACCGGGACCCCCCTGCACCCCCTTATCCAGCGCCCATGCCCCTCCACCCCTTTTCCTGGCCCTCCCCCTCTCGGAGACCCAATTTCCCGCTTTTCCTTGACTCCGGGACCCCCTGGACCCCCATTCCTGCCTTTCCCAGCCCCCACCGTCCACTTCCCTCAACACCGAGAACCCGTGCGCTCCCTTTCCTGGCCACAGGGACCCCCTAAACCTCCGTTCCTGGGCATGGGGACCCCCCTGCACCCCCTTATCCGGCACTGAGACCCCCTGCAGCCCTTCCCGGGCCTCCCGCCCTTCCCGGACCCCAGACCCGCCCTTTTCCTTCACTTTACACCCCCAGATCTCCCAAATTGCCGTGTTCCCCCCAGTTCTCCACTCCCGGCGCTTTTAAGGGGGGGTCCCAGGTGTTTCTCAGAGGGCTCGAGGGGGGTCCAGCGGGGATCCAGAGGGATCCAGACGAATTCTCTGGGATTGCCCGTCCTCTCCACCCCCCCCCACCCCCCCCCCGCCTCTCTCGGTCTCTTTCGCTTCCGCGTCCCAACCTGCGAGACTGGGACGTCATTGACAGAGCGGGTCACCATTGGAGAGCACAGAATAGCGGCGCCAATGGCGGGGCGGGAGGCGGCTCTGGGGGCGGGGCCGCAGCGGAGCAGCGCGATGGCTCCAGCGCTGGGTCTGGGGGCGCTCTTGGGGCTCCTGGGGGACCCTGGGGGCGCCACGAGAGGTGAGTGGGAACCCCAAACCGGGACCGCCCTTAGCTGCAATTCCCGGGCACCGGGACATCTCTAATCTTCCATTCCCGAGCACGGGAACCCTCTCATAGCCCCCACTTTGAGTCCCGTGACCCCCCTGTACCTCCTTCCTCAGCACCGGGACCCCCCTGTACCCCCTCATCTGGCACAGAGGTCCCCCTGGACCCCCATTTATGGCAACCGGCACCCCCCAAACCGCTGTTTTCGGGCACCGGAACCCCCTTGAACCCCGAATTTCGGGAAGGAAACTCCCCTTGAAGCCCCATTTTTGGGCACTGGGACACTCTTGAATCTCCATTTCCGGCCACCGGGACCCCCCCGCACCCCCGTCAGTGCCCTGGGACCCCCCTGCGCCCCCCTTTCGGGCATCCCGCTTTTCCCAGACCCCAGACCCGCCCTTTTCCTTCACCTTTGCACCCCCAGATCCCCCAACTTTCCGTGTCCCCCCGTTTTCCGCTCCCGCCGCTTCCCAAACGGGGTCCCGGAGGGTCCCGGCCGTCCCAGGGGTCTCAGGGGGGGTCTCAGGGGGATCCAATGGGATCCAGATGAATTCCCTGGAATTCCCCCTTTGCCCCGTCCCCTCCCCCAGCGCGTTCCCTCGGTCACTTTGTCTTTCCCGTTGCAGTGAGCAGTGAGGACTGTGAGCAGTGGACACTGGGATGGGACTGGTGGCACTGGGCTGGTGGCACTGGGCCACAACTCGGGACACTGGTCTGGGAAACTGGGACAGGACTGAGGGCACTGGGAGGGGGCTGGTTACACTGTGATGGGACTGGGGACACTGGTATGGTGACACTGGTATGGGGACAATGGGGTGGTGACAGTGGGATGCCACTGAGACCACGGGTATGGAACTGGTCACACTGGGCTGGTGGCACTCAGATGGTGACACTGGGACAGAGCTGGGGACACTGGGTTGGTGACAATGGGCTGGAACTGGTCACACTGGGAGGGGACACTGGGATGGGACTGGGGACAGTGGGTTGGAACTGGGTTGGTGGCACTGGGTTGGTGACACTGGGCTGGAACAGGGTTGGTAGCACAGGGCTTGAACTGGTGGCACTGCCACGTCCATGGTCCCACCTGTGCAGTGTCCCCGTGTCCCCGCAGTGTCCCTGGGGGTGGCCATGTCCCGCCGGGTGTCCTGGAGGAGAGGAGCAGCAGTGCCTGGGCGATGATGTCCCCTCCCTCCGCCCCTTTCCTGCTGCGACACTTCCCGGTCTGTCACAGAGTGCCACTCCAGGCGTGTTCGCCCCCGGAGTGTCCCCAGAGTGTGCCCAAGGCGTCCCCAGAGTGTCCCCGGAATGTCCCCAGCTGCCAAGGAGCCCTGTGGGGTGCGAGAATCCCAACACGGGGGGCAGGAGGGGACGGGGGGGATCACAGGGCGTAACAGAGGGGATGAGGAGGCTGGCAGGGGGTCTTGGGGGGTTTGGACTGTCCTGGAGGGGTTTGGGCATCCCAGGTAGGGTTTGGGGGGGGGGTCTGGGGGGGGGAGTTTGGAGGGTCCTGGGAAAATTTTGGGGGGTCCCATGTGGGGTTGGGAGGGTCCCAGGTGGGATTTGGGGGGTCCTGGGAGGATTGCGGTCAAGGGGGATAGTGGGGGGGTGGCAGAGGGGGACAGCAAGCGGTGGCAGGGGGTGGCAGAGGGGATGAGGGCATGAGAAAGGGACAGAGGGGACAGCTGAGCCCTCCAAGAAGGCTACAAAGGGGACCCTGGGAGGGCACAGAGGCCACCCTAGGAGGCCACAAGTGCCACAAGGCCAATGCCACCTCCCCTGTCCCCTCCCAGATGCGGAAGGCCCAGGTGGACATGGTGGACGCCCTGAGCGAGCTGGTGGCCACCGTGACCGTGCCACGTGGGGACGTGTGGCTGTCCGTGTCCCCAGAGTCCCTGCACACACCCCTGAGGAAATTCATCCAGACCCTCCGGGACACTGTGGAGCACAGCGCTTTCACCTGTGTGGCCCTGGCCGCCCTCACGGCCACCCCGAGTCCCACCTGGGCCGATGTGAGAGCTGCGGTCAGAGCCTGCCGGAAGTCAATGTCGCTGCACTTGGAGAGCTTCATCTGCCTCATTAAGGAGGTCACTGAGCTCCTGAATACCTGGAAGAACGAGGCCACCGCCACCGCCTGGGCCGGGGACCTGTGGGACAGGACTGCCAGCTGGGGGACAGCTGGGGACAACCTGGTGGCCACGGTCGGGCAGCCATCAGTGGCCCCAGCCAAGGATGAGATGGCCTCGGCCCCGGCCACACACAATGCTGGTGTGGCAGTGGCCACCAATGAGGCTGCAGCAGCCACCAAGGCCATGGAGGAGGCCATGATGGCCACCAGCCAGGTGGGGGCAGCCGCCAGGAAGGGACATTGGTTGGAGGAGGCTCTGAGGCTGTTCAGGAGCCTGGGGGTCGTGTGTGGCAGAGTCATTGTGTTCCCCTGGGAGCTGCTGCAGCAGCTTTGGTACATCGAGGCTGTCCTGAAGGGGACAAACAAGGTGTCCCCTGAATTGCTCAAGACCTTGGTGGATGCAATGGCCGAGGTCGAGCGGCTGTGTGAGGCCAACACCATTACCACGCGTCACCTGCTGGGGACACTTTGGGACATCTACAGCCTCCTCTTGAGGCCTGACCCTGTTAGCCTCAGTGGCCCTAGTTGCTCCATTAGCCCCGTTAGCTCTGGTGGCCCCGGTGGCCGCTCGGTGGCCAAGCGGTGCCAAGAAACCATCGAGGACATCCTGGGGCCCTGCAAAAGACAGCGCACAGCGCCATCGTGTGGCAAAACACGTAATGGCAGCTCAATGACGGGAACACCTGAACAACCTGAGGGTACCTGGGGAAAACCCGAGCCAGGGGCAGTTTGTAAAACCACCAGGCATCGCCCAAGCCACCCTGACTTATTACCCCCATGGACACGATGTGAACTGGCAACTTCCGAATTGATATATTCTTTTAAAAACTGTTGCCATGAATGCCTTCCCATAGCAGTTACTGGTGTTTCACAACAAAGACAAGACTTTCTAATTATAGGCAAGGATGATAACAGAACTCTTGGACTTTCAGTTATTCCAGCTGTCGTTTCAGCAAATTGTAACAAAGAGCTGAGGGTTTCAGCTCTTGTTTACAATGCTCCACTGATGATTGAACCAAAAACACCAATAGCTATTGCTATTGCATTGCCAATGAATATAAATAAGCAAGACAGATATCGAGAAATACCTTTTGAGGGCTTTAACCCTCATGTCCGTTGGGTAAAACGTGTAACCAAGGAAGAGCCAAAGCTGATGTGCAGCCTGACACACGTGCAGTCTGATGAAACAGTTCACATTACAGGCATGCTGGACACAGGAGCAAGTGTCACTGTGATTTCTCCTGACGTTTGGCCAACCAATTGGAAGTTGACGACAGAGAAGTATGATCTTAAAGGGTTTGGAGGAACTGTAGAGTGTTATCCAAGTGAATCCGTGATTATTGTCACAGGTCCCAAAGGAAAGATAGCAACCACCCATCCCTTGGTGGGGAAGGTGCCTTGGATAGTATGGGGGAGAGATGTGTTGTCCCAGTGGGAAGCAAAAATAGAAATGAGTTTGTAATGGAAATCAACAGTGATGCCTCCCACTCATCATTAGGTTATCGGTATTAGGTTATCATTATTATAATTTTTAGGTTATCATTATTAAGTTATCGTGGAAAACCAATCCGCCCGTTTGGATAGATCAGTGGCCTCTTGAACAGAAAAAATTGAATGCGCTCAAAAAATTAGTGAACAAGTACAAAAAGGCCACATCAAACCCACAAACAGTCCCTGGAATTCCCCAGTGTTTGTTATTCACAAGAAGACTTCTCTGATTCCTGGAGATTGCTTCATGACTTGAGGAAGATCAACAAAGTAAAACAGAACATGAGGCATTTACAACCTGGATTTCCTTCTCTTTCACTGATCAAGAGACTGGCCTCTTGTCATTGACTTAAAAGATTGTTTTTTCGACACTCCACTGCATGCAGAGGATGCTCCTCGATTTGCCTTTTTGGTTCCAGCCATCAATAGAGGAGAACCACTGCAAAGGTACCACTGGACAGTTTTGCTGCAAGGGGATGAAAAATTATCCCACAAATTGTCAATATTTTGTGGCACGAGCTTTGTCTCCAGCCCAACAAAAACACCCATGGCCTTTGGAGCCATTAATGTTTAGAAATGACACCCCATGAGTCCATGGCCCGTTTGCAGTTTTGGGAAAAGCTGCCAATGGGAGGGACTTCACGGTTTGCAGAATTCCCCGGGCGGCTGCAGATCCGTGACATGGGAGCCACCAGAGAACTTTTCCTTGTTCGTGTCTCCACAGGAGTTCTGAGAGAGGCTCCTCGCTCTAAAAGCTGATGAAAGGTTATTTTAGAGAGGTGAAACTGACTGAAAATGCCAGGTTTTGTCTCTTTATGGTGTCAGCATAAAAGTGAACAGTTTGTGGGGGAAGGAGAAGCCTTTTGAAGGTTTCATTTTGATTCTCATTCTTTTCTTTTTGTGTTTTTAAATAAAATTATCTTTATACCTTTTAAGATTTGGCCTGCTTTGCTTTTCTCCTAATTCTGTCTCACAGCAGAAAGAGAGTAAATGATTCTGGTAGACACTCAAAAACTGGTGAACGTGAAACCACTACGTGATTGGTGTTTCTGCCGAAGTTTAAGTTTGAAACTTAAAACCATCACATCTTTTAGTAGAGAATGCAGGCAATTAATAAAAACTGTGAGATAAGATTAATTGAGAAAAAGTAAAGGCAAAGCAAGCATTAGTCAAGAAATTGAGCAGAATTATAGTAAATATCTACAGGTGGGGCAGTTTTCTTGTTTTAAGTAGGTAAGAGTTTTATGTTTCAATGTCATTTTGACAATATTTTTGGTCTGTGTAGCCTCCAAGTCGAGGGTTGGGTACTGCCATGGGTTAACACAGCTTGGTTTTTCAGTAAAGAGGAAACAGTTCTCTGTAGAGGACCTTGGAGTTTCCTTTGGAGAGGACAGGTTCCTGTCGGAGGCCAATGTTTAGGTGCTGCCACACTGTATAACCACTGAGGAAGCTGGAGGCACCTTGTGGGCCCAGCCAGGGCAGAGGTCCTGGCTCCAGCCCCGGCACGGCCTGAGCCTGCCACCTTCGGCCATCTCCCGGGAAGAACCAGCGTGCCTTCAGCAGGCCTGGGGGAATGTGAACTCCTTCACTGCACAGATTAAACTGCCAAAGCTCTAATCCTTCTCTGAGTGAGAGAAAAAGACAGAGTGACTGAGACCTGGAGAGTCACGGCATGGGACAGAAGTCCGTGGAGAGAGAATAAAAGTCCTAGGTTGGGAGGAGGATGGAGGAGTTGCCGAGTGTGGGCTGGACTTCTCTTGTGAGGCCATGGAGACTGGACTAGAATATCCCCTTAAAACAGTGGGAAAAATACACATTTTGGGGAGATGAGGAGAGTATTTGAATTGTGGAGATAAGCAAAGGCATTTGTGATGGACTAATATTGAAGTAGCTGTGATCTTATGAGAAGCTTGAGCAGAGAGAGAGAGATGAAATTAAGATGAGGCTCTGTCCCTAGAAAGAGAAAATATCTCTGTTCTATGAGATAAAAAAAATCCTTTGCTTTTGGAACCATTCATTTTTAAAACTTACACCCCATCAGTTTGCAGGAGTCCATGGCCCGTTTGCAGTTGTGGGAAAAGCTGCCAAATAAGGAGGGACTTCACAGTTAGAAGAATTCCCCAGAGGGCTGCAGATCCGTGACATGGGAGCCACCAGAGAACTGTCCCTTGTTCTTGTCTCCACGGGAGTTCTGAGAACTGATGAGAGACTCTTTTGGAGTGGTGAAATGGACTGAAAATCCCAGGGTTTGTCTCTTTATGTTATCAGTGGGAAAGTGAACAGTTGTGGGGGGAGGAGAAGTGTTTTGAAGGTTTCATTCTAATTCATGTTTTTTTCTTTTCTGTTTTTGTAGCTTTGTTTATAAACCTGTCTATATATCTTTTAAGATTTGGGCCTGCTTTGCTTTTCTCCTAATTCTATCTCACAGCGGAAGAGAGTAAATGATTCTAGGAGACACTCAAATCATTACACTAAATTTGGGAAACAAAAATTGGCAAATGTGAAACCACTACACTGTGAAAATAAGAGATTACCTTGATTGGGCTTTGCAAAATTCAGAGGACTTGCAAAATGCATTGTTAAATTATTCAGGTGTTTTTTCTGTTCATTGCCCAGGCCACAAATTGTTGCAAGCAAAATTGAGTCTTAGAGAAAAACCCATGCTAAGTGAAGAGCCTTTGAGTGCTGTAACTCTCTTCACAAACGGATCAGGAAAAACACACAAATCAGTCATAGTATGGCAAAATCAAATGATCAAAGCATGAGAAACAGATATTCAAACAGCAGAGGGATCTCCTCAGATTATGGAGTTAGCTGCAGTAGTCAGGGCGTTTCAGCTCTTTTCAGAACTTTTTAATTTAATTACAGATTAATCTTATATTGCTAGTATTGTTAAAAGAACAGAAGGATGAGTTTTAAAAGATGTTAGCAATGATACCCTGTATTGTTGGCTTTCATGTCTTTATACAATTCTGCAATAAGGAACTCACCAATATTTTGTGTCTCTTATCAGGGCTCATTCCTCACTTCCAGGATTCGTGGCAGAAGGAAATGTGAGAGCAGACAAACCAACGATGGTTGTTTCAAACACCTTGACAAACATTTTTGAACAAGCAAAACTGAGCCATGCCTTTTTCCATCAAAATGCACAAGCACTTGTGGGAATGTTTCTCATCTCCAAAGGTCAAGGAGAAGCCATTATTGGTGCTTGTCCTGATTGTCAACTTGTACAACCTCCTGTTTCTGCAGAAGCTGCCAACCCACGAGGGTTGCAAAGCCTGCAGCTATGGCAGACAGATACCACCAAATACCCGTCTTTTGGGAAATTTAAAAATATTCATGTGTTGGTGGACACTTTCTCAGGTGCAGTTTTGCCTCGGTCCATACAGGTGAAACAGCCAATCATGCCTGTCAATATTTTCTACAAGCTTTTGCTTCATTAGGAGAACCCCAAGAAATGAAAACAGACAATGGCCCTGCACACACAGCTCAAAAATCAGCCACAGTTCTAATGGATTGGGATGTTTGTCACACTTTTGGAATCCCCTACTCTCCCACAAGTCAGGCAGTTATTGAAAGGACACACCACATTCTAAAATGCATTTCAGACCGACAAAAGGGGAAATGGCTGAGGCAATGCCTCAGATGAGGTTGAGTAAAGCTTTATATACTTTTAATTTTTTAAATTGTTCATTTGCAGAAACAAATCCTCCAATTTTTAGGTGCTTTTTAAATAACACACAGGCAAAACTGAAAGAAAATCCTCCAGCTTTAATCAGAAACCCTGAGACAGGACAAATTGAGGGTTTGTTTTGTTTAATAACCTGAGGCAAAGGGTTTTCCCATGTTCCCACAGGTGCAGGACCTCAGTGGATTCCAGTGGAGAACGTTCGTGCCCGATGTCTCCTGCCCAGCCTGCAAAATCTGCAAACCTTGGGTTTTATGTCAATGTTAAAACTGTAAAAAATCATTGGTATTGTAGAACTCTCTTGGCAAAAGCATTGTGTCCACTGTGTTCGAAAGAATACCAAGATACCCAAATTTGTAAAACTGAATGAAAAAAGGACAGCTTAGTGCCTTATTGATGGCCAGTCCCTGAACAAATTTGGGAAAATATAAAAGCAAAAGGTGCTAAAAGATTTGCTTGAAAATTGAAATACGTGGGAAAGCTTTTTTGCCAAAAAGTATCTTGTCTTGGTTTGGAAAAGACAAGTGTCTGCTAAGGAGGGCTGAGCTTCCTTCAGAATGGAGAATCCAAACTCCCTCCCTCTCAAAATTATAATTTTAAAAATTTATATTGTAAAATCTTAAAATTTTTAAAATTTAAAAAAAATTAGAATTTTAAGAATTATAAATTTAAAGTTATAAATTTGAAAATTAAGGGGCTCTCAGGGAAAGATATGGGGATAGGAATAACAGTTTTATACTGGTGTGTATAACCAGGCAAACACACAACACCAACTACAGCATTAATAATAAACAGAACCAGAAACCTCAGTGCAGTCTCATCCCGGTGCCCAGGACTCCAAGTGCACCAAGGACTCCAAGTGCACCAAGCTGGAATGGTGGGAAATCCCAGGCTGGTCAATGAGATAAATCAGAAACTCCACACAGGTAGGAAAAAAGAGGGATTTGAGGCGGAAAAGGAGATTTTTTTGGGGGGAAAAGGGGATTTTTTTTTTTTTAATGGGGAATTTAGGATGGAAAATGGGATTTTGGGGGGGAAAACCAAGGATTTGGGGAAAGAGGTGATTTTGGGGAAAAGGAAGGGATTTGGGGGGGGAGGGGGTGATTTAGGAGGGAAAAAGGGGATTTGGGGATGGAATGGGGATTTTGGGGGGAAAAGGAAGATTTATGGTTGGTTTGGGGTATCTTAAAGGAATCCTGGGATTTTTCAGGTACTTTGGGGGTGGTTCTGGGGAATTTCTGGGGAATTTTTGGGGTGTTTTTGAGAGATTTTTTGGGGGTATTTTTGGGGTGGTTTTTGGGGTATTTTGGGGGTGTTTTGGGTTTGTTTTTGAGGTGGTAGCTGGAACTGTGGCTGGAATTGCGGGTTGTCCCAGCAGGGCAGGAGGTGCGGGGCCACAGCGTAGCAAAGACCCAGAGCAGTGCTGGAGAAAACGGCGGGGGCAGTGTGAAAAACCAGGTTCACTTTCTTAGTAAAATTTATAAAAAATTATTTAATAAAAAATAAGACAATTAGGAAGCAGAAAGCAAAGGAATCTCTGCCTGGTGACTTGGCATTCAGCCAAGAGCCCCCCTTACCCCTTTCCGGACACTCCTTTAAAAGGATCAGCATGTTACATATTCAAAAGACCCAAATAATGCATCATTCAAACATTCCTTTGAGTTCAGATGCCCTCCTAGTTTCAACCCCCCCAACCTGCCCCCATTTTAATAATTTAGCATTTTATCACTCCTTGTAGATAAATTTCTTGGTGGTGCCTTTTGGTGATCTCATGTCCCATTCTCTGATAACAGAAGGATCAATAAATTCTTCCTTTGGAGCTCTGGGGTCTGTCACCATTATCTTCATCCAAATAATCCAAGAATGTGGAGAATTTCCTGATTACCTTTCCCATTCTTTCTGGGTTAGCTACAAAAAGCATCTTACATCACACAATTTCTATTTTAATATTATGCTACAACCTAGAAAAAAAAATATATATACATTCATCACATCGCTAAGCCCTGTTAATAGCAGAAAAGAAACTTAATACAGCAAAACTTCCCGCATTATACATACAGCATTCATTTGAATATTTGCAAAAAGCCAGCTTTATAATGTGCATTTATAAGACAGTGAATCCTCCCTGCAGTCAACAGCAGCTCTATTTAAGCAACAATTAAGCAATTGAGTCCTTCCAATGCCAAGAGCGAGGGAGAGCACAGCTGCCCCCAGCCCCGTCCTTTACCTGCCCCCAAGACTCTTGGTGTCTTCCCACTCCGAGAGAAAACTCCCCAATGTGACGGGGGGCCCCATTCTCCACAGTCGGGGTCCCCAGATGTTACCCCTTCACTTAGAGGGGTCACACATTGCAACCTGGGTGCAGACCCTCCCAGAGGACAGCAGGCAGCAGCAGCAGGGTCAAACATGGAAGGCTCTTTATTATCTGACTCCAATAATTTATATACATTCTGTACAGAAGGCCAGCATTGGCCCAAGGAGGTTACAACCTCCTGACTCCATTGGTCAATATGACCATCAGTCAAATTCTCCTCTCAGAGAACAACTACGCAAAACATACAGATAAGTTCCAAGAATACACATTGTTTACATCAAGCAGCCTGAGAATCAGGCTGCAAAGGTTCAAACACTTGTAAGCAAGAAAGTCAAGGGCGACATGTCACCTTTTTACCATTAAAAAAAAGAAAAAAGGAAAAAAGAAAATGAACATAGTTTAATTTCTGTTCCCATGGGAGGGCCATCAGAGTGATCACCTGTGTCATTGACATCAGAGTGCTCTCTCAGTGGTTCCTCCTCTGTTGATCTTCATTCGGTCACGGTTTCTTGCTTTTCACATTGCAGGGTTAGTGAAATTCTGTGGCACCTGTAAGGTGCTCAGTGGCATGCAAAGCCTTTGCCAATTAAATTTGCGGGGATTCACCCTGCATTCCCCGTTTTTGTTGAACCAGGCCTCTGTGGCTCAACACAGGTTCTTCAGCCAATGGAACAAAACAACATTGCTGACTCCCTTTAAATTGAACAACCCATCTGTGTGCCATGTCGGCCACAGAAATTAAATCCGTGACTAAATGAAAAGGTTTCTGGGAAAACTGTGGAAATGCCATGACAGCAGCCCCAGTACAACCAAATGGGCTGCCCATCCGCAGGGGCTTCCAAAACTTTGCCCCTCAAAACCATCCTTCCAAGAACAATGGCCTACCTTGTCCTCCCCAAATTGTCTGTAAAGACAGTGGGTCTTGCACTAACTTCTGACTATTTTGGGCTGCAAAAAAATTTCAAAGAATTTTTCCACTCACAATGGCTCATGGCTCCAGAGCATTTTGCAGAGAAACACTGCTTGCAAAGCTCCAATCAAATTTTTCCCGTAATACCGAGAGTATGAATTTTACAAAAATCTGCACCACTGTTTTGTTTTTTGCAAGCATTGTAGCCTGCATTTATTTATCAATCAAGCAATGAGCTCAAAGAAAATTATTGCCATCTTTTGCAGCTGAAATCAAGCACTTAGCTCAAAAAAAGTATTTTTGCCGTCTTTGCGGCTCATGTCGTTCAATTAGCTCAAACAAATTTTTGGGGGGTTTTTTTGGGGCGTTTTGGGGTTTGTGTTTTTTTTCAAACAATGTTTTTGCCGCCTTGTGGCAGATGGGGCAGAATGACCCAGTCCAGAATGTGCAGGGAATTGGACATTCATCAGCCAATGATACCTGCAGGATACAAATGAATCAAAGAAAACAATCATTCAGATTCACAATTGAGGATTGAAGAATCCTCAGAAGTCTTAAAAAAACCTTTCAGAGCCTTTCAGAGGTCTTAAAAAAACCTTCATTTCTCAGAGTTCTGTTTCGATGCAGAACACAGGAATGTCCCAGGACTAGATGAAGGTTCCAGATGATCCTGGTCCAACAGCTCCTGAACCCAGTTATGAAGGGCGACTAATGGGTCTTGAAAGAGAGTCCATTCCAGATGCCAAACAGCAAAGGAGAAAATTGCAATGTCCATTCCAAATTGTTCCAAGACAGTCTCTGATCAGACCAACAGTCCAATGAACTTGAGGCAGCTCAGTAACTTCAGAGCAACTGCCTTCTCACCACCGACTCTTGGTCCTGTGAACAGAAACTCAAACACAAATTAAACAAGTCTGGTCCCTTCAGGGACACTGACAGGGAGAGGTGAGTGTGGGACTAAACTTGTCCAACAGACCTCCACCGGCTGTGGGGACAGGGTAGACCCTCGTGTCTGAGCACACTTCCTCTTTGCACCCCACTGCCCTTTTGACAGAGGTTGGCCTTTCACATGGCTTGCCTTGCAAACATTTGCCATGTGATTTGGCCGTCCACATCTTCCACAAAGAAACAAGGGAGTGATTCCTCTTTTTTGCACTCCCTTTGTTTCTTGCCAGCCTTAGCATTAGTCTTGCTGGCCTTAGCATTAGTCTTGCTGGCCTGAGCATTAGACGAGGCATCATCGGCCTCTGAATCCTGTCCCATGTCCTCCACAGAGACAGGGGTGAGAGCTTTTCTCACCGCACCTGCAGAGCTGGGGAATCCATCCCTGCCCTGCAGGGGGTGTGTGCTGACCCACGGCCGCCCACAGCATCAGCCTTGGCTGGGACATCGTCCGAGACTGAGGGTGACCCGGGACCCCGGGACCCTCTGCAGCGGGGAAACACCCGCTTGTGGCCGGCTGTGCTGCGCTGTCCCTTTAAAACGAACAGCGCAGAGCCGGCAGCCGCCCATGGATCAACAGCAGCTGCCTCTGGATCGGCCGCAGCTGCCCCGGCTCAGCACAGGGGGAGATCGCAGTGCTGGGGGAGGCGTGTCCCGCTTGCCAAGCGCTGCCCCCACAGGCGCAGGCGATTCGAGGGGAGCGGAGATCACGGGGGAAGTGCCGCGATCAGCACAGGGAGGAGGGGGGCTGGGGGGTGTCCTGGCCCTGAATTCCTCAGTGGAGCCACGGCTGTGGGGGCTCCAACATGCCACCCACCACGGGGCCCCCTCACCCCTTTGCGCAGGCTGGGCCAGCTGCTGCTGCGGGGGGAATTTCTCTCGCTCCGGGGCTGCGACCCCCGTGCGGACCGGGCAGGCTGGGACACCAGCCACAGGCTGCATTGCCCCGCCGCTCCCTGGGGCCACCCTGCCCCATGCGGGCTCGGTGGGGCCCCCGCGGCCTTCTGTGGGGCACTCGGCTTCTCACCAAACTCCCCGGAGCTGCACGTCCCCTGCAGGCCCCCACGGGGATCCAGGGCCGCCCCGCCCGGTGCCCCGAAACAGCACAACCCCGCGCCGTCCTGCTGCACGGAGTATCTTGTCGAAATTCCTCAACGTGGGGAGTCCGCCATCACCACCCCGCCCCCCCCGATCCAAGAGCGCTCCCGGTGCTTCCAACGCCAGGAAAGCACAGGGAGGGGGGGAGTGGGGGAGGTGACCTTTCACCTCCTCTGCTGCTTCTGCAGCTCGGGACTCGGGGGCGGGGGGGGGCGGGCAATGGCTTCGGTCCCGTGGGGCTTTCGCAAGTCCCGAATTTCCGCTGCCACTTCTGTGGCACGGGACTCGAAGGGGCCAATCCCGCCGGTCCCATGGGGCTCTTGCTGGCCCCGAATTATCCCACACTCCATCGCCGCCGGGTCATGAGGTGGGTGCAGGAGGGGTCTGCTCTGCAGACTCCGTGCCCACCTCAGCAGTTGCACTGAGGACAGGCAGGCTTTCCACACTGCGCCTGCGAGGGAGGGGAGTTGGTTGTTCTGCCCATCTCCGTGGGGCAGGGACAGGAGGAATGACTCCACCATCTCCCCTGGCATCCAGCCTGATGAGGCTGGAGGTGTCCTCAAAACTGGAAGGCTGCAAAATATGCAGCACTTTCTCCAGCCTGTTCCAGGTCGCTATGAATTCCAAAAGCTTCACACTGCAATCTGTAAGGAAAACCTGAAACAAATGGTCACCCAGAGACTCCCACTCAGCTGTAGAAAAAACTTTTTGAAGGCTGCAATAAACCCCATGAGTTCTAGCATAATAGAACAATTTCTGGAGAGCATCTCCAGGAAAGGAGGCTTCTTCCCTCTGTAGGACCTCAAGCCAAAGGTCCAACATGAAAGCCTCATCATCTTCTGAGGAGGGGTTAGAGATCACCATCTCTCTTACCACTGTTACCTCAGGCAGAGCAGCTGCAGTCTCTCACTGGGCACAGAGATCCACCCGACGTGCAGTTCAGACACGAAGAGTGTCCAGATGTGATCCAGACGCCTTTCTCACACGGCAGGGGTCACCAGTTGTGACCCATTCTCCCACAGTTGGGGTCACCAGTTGTAACCCCTTCACTTAGAGGGGTCACACGTTGTGATGTGGGTGTGGACCCTCACAGAGGACAAGCAGGCAGCAGCAGGGTCAAACATGGAAAGTTCTTTATTTTTCTGACTCCATTCTTATATACACTTTTTACAGAAGGCCAGGATTGGCCCAAGGAGGTTACAACCTCCTGACTGGTCACTGTGACCATCAGTCAAATTCTCTCTCAGAGAACAACTATGCAAAACACATAGATAAATTCTAAAAATACATATTGTTTACATGAAGCAGTGTGACAATCAGGCCGCGAAGATTCAAACACTTGAAAGCAAGAAAATGCAGGGGCGACACGAGGTAGTTTGACAGGATTGGGCCAAAGTAGAGATGACCCTTCTAGTATAGATACTAGGCATTGGTATGAAATTGTAAATAATAAGTACATAGTTATCTGTATAAAAGCAAAGTGACCTCCCATCACAGGGAGAGGCTCTTCGTGTCTGAGCTGCTGTGAACACCTTGGCCAGACACAAAGAAGTTGTAAGATAAGAATTAATAAACAACGCGAGAAACCAAGAGAAAAATAAGGCCTCGAGACTCCCGTTCATTCTCGCACCAAGCACAGACTCAAAGCCTTCAGAGGGAAAAAAAAACCACTCAAACCACCAACCAGAATCTCGGGTGAGAGAAACCTAAACCAGAGACTGGTGGGTGATGGATCCACCCGTCCTCTCACCCTTCCTGGTGCCAGGGTCTTGGCCAGCCATGCAGGAATGTCAGGGTTTCCCGAGACACCCAGAACAGGCCCTCAGCGGGGTGTTGGGGCAGGCCATGTCTGTGGGGCTCCTCACTGCAGGGCACGGTGTGGTGGGCTCCTACGGGGTGACACAGGGTGGGTACCCATCTGGGACTGGGGGTGTAGGCAGAGGGGCTGTGCCCAGGTCACCCAAACCGACACCATCTCATCCTCACGGTGTTCTCAGCAGACACCCTTGTGGGGAAGATCACTATTCCAGCAAACGCCCTGAGCGACAACGACTGCTTCTCTGGGTACCAGCAGCTCAGCATGGAGAGTGACCCTGAGGAGAGGGGTGAGCCTGGCCCCACTGCCCTGCCCCAGTGCGGGCTGCAGCCTGCTGCCAGCCTGGGCCAGAGCTGCCTGCAGTGCGCCAGTGCCGAGGGCGGCCGCAGCCAGCGCATCGTCTGCTCCTGCCAGCTCTGTCCCTGCGCCTCCCACTGCTCCGGCCACCTCAGGTGCCACATGAGACACACACTGGTGAGAAGCCCTACAAGTGCCAGCTCTGTGACTGTGCCTCTGCCCCCCTGGCCAGCCTGAAGCAGCACCAGTGCATGCACACTGGTGAGAAGCCCTACAAGTGCAGCCTCTGCAGCTACAGTTGCAACCAGAGCATGGACCTGAAGTGGCACATCCTGCAGCACACGGGCGAGAAGCCCTTCTAGTGCCGGGACTGCTCCTGCACCACTGGTCACTGGCATAACTACAAGCACCACCAGAAGATCCACGGCCACACAGCCAAGAGCTGGAGCCTCCAGCAGCCCTGTCCTGCCTGGGCAGGGTGAAGACACAACTGGCGGCTCTGACCCCTGCCCATGTGGCACCACCACCCCACCTGCCTGTTTCTGCCTGCCGGAGTCTTCCTCTGCCAGGGTTTGGAGAAAAGGGGGGAACAGGACTGGTTCCATGGCTGCTGCCGTGCTGGTTGGTGTAATTTATGTTGTGTATAAAAGCATTAAACTGTCAGTTTTGGTATCTCTCTTCACACTGGGGACCTTGTTCTGCTGCAGAGGTCAGCGCAGGGCTGGCATGGAGAGGGGAGGGACAGCAGCCACCCCTCAACAGACAGCCTGGTACCAATCAGGATCCCTTTTAATCATTGTTGCAGTGTGGAAACATCAGTTACTGTCCATTAGATAGTAGAGTTTATTGATTTGGGTAGGATGCAGATGGTAATAGAATAAGGGGTGGGTTATGAAACCAAAAAAATGCTTATTCTATTCCATCTGTTGAAACTGGTTGGGGACCTGTTTCCTTTATCCTCTTGTAACTCCAGGGGGGAGGGGTCAGGTGCCTTCTGATAATGGGCCAGCTGTTAAAACTGGGTGGGGCATTGTTCCTTATCTCTTCCACCACCCATCCTCCCTCCAGGGGGATATCTTCTGTTAATGGACCATTAAGGCTCACCACTGACATGACACATTACATCATCCCACTGGGAGATGTTCCACCCAGTGCAGAGAGCCAAACTATTCTTAGCTAGATAAAAACTGAGACATAGAAACACCAGGTATCCAGTGTTTCCACTGGATTCCCGGAGGAATACCGGACCCATCTTGCCATTACTGGACCCTTTTCTACAGGACCATCTCTACTGCAACAGAACCACATCTGCCACTCCAGGAGGGCTGACTTTGGATTGCTTCCAACACCCTGACCAACAGGGTGTCCAGGTTGTATTTCTGACTCTACCAGGGTTTCGAGGATTTTTGCTTGTTTGCTTGTTTTTGTTTTTTGTTTTGTACGACTACATTTGTATTCTTAATATTCCTAGTAAAGAACTGTTATTTTTATTCCCAAATCTTTGCCTGAAAGCCTCTAACTGCAAATTTATCCTTTGGAAAGCGGTGGGGGTGGTTTACATTCTCCATTCCAAGGGAAACTCCAGCTTTCCCTGTCTTCCCAAAGCAAGACACACATCATTCTTCGATTGGCCAAAGACTAAAAAGGTTGCAATGTCCATGTCTCTACCAGGTGTAGCAGCCATGAAAAGTTTAGGTGAGCTTCACCATTTGGGGTGTTGGCTCAGTAAGCATGCCACAGGACATTTAAAGCACTCAGCGACCTCCTCAGGGATGAAGTGACCACCAGACACGCAACTCTCCAGAACAGAGCAGCTACAGACTTTGCTGTTAGTCCATGGACGTGGCTGTCAGGACTTTGAAGGCCTGTGCTGTTTTAATAGCAAATCCATCTCTCATAGCATTCAGCTGCTGAAGGAAGAAGTGAGAGACCTAAAGACAGATAAAGATCCAGAGTGGTTTGAAAACCTACCTGGACATCTGCGACTTAAAGGCTCCCTCTGTGTTGAACCATATTGTGTGGGGTTTTGTGGTTATTATGGTTGTCTTATTGATGTTTTCATGTCTTTTAAGAAGCTTGAAAAAAGTGGTTTTTAAACCATTCTTAATAAAAAGAGAATGGGGAGTTGTGGCAGTCCCTAAGCCACCTACAGATAAGCTCACCCTCCCCTGGAGGGATGCCAGCATCCAAACTGCAATCTAACTTTTGTGTTCTGCCCCGAGAATAATGTTCTTATGGGTTCATTCTGTAAAATGCTAATTCCAGCCTTCCTATTGAATATGTTTTTGGCTTATAGTTCTCTTCAATGATTGGTTAGTCGTTGATCCTCTCCCTGATTGGCCCTTTCCCCAGCTCTGTACCCTATTGGTCTAAGCTGTAAACCCCGCCCCTTCCTGCCCTATATAAACCCGCTCCCCTCAGACAGAGCTGCCATTTTGTTGCCGGTTCCAGCCCAAGAAAGGAAGACCTGGAGAACAAGACGGCAGTTCCCACTCTCGTTATTTCCCGTGTCGCTCAGCATGGTTCTGCCACATCACTGCTGAGGCAGCAAGCAGAAAAGAGCTGCAAAGCACCAGCACCCTGAGGGTTGCCTGTGCACTGGGCAGGCCAGGACGTCCTTTTAAGGACCTCGCTACCCAAACGTGTCACAGCACCTCGAAGATCGCTGGGCAAACTGCAGACAGTGACAATTCCCCACACTCACAGGGCCAATCCCCAGTGTGGATGTTCTGATGTTTCCTCAGCTTGAAGCTCCACCTGAAGCCCTTCCCACATTCTGTGAGGCTTCTCACTGGCCTGAGCCTTCTCCACCAGCTCCAAGATGTGCCTGTATCTCCAGCCACCTACCCAGCACAGGAGGGGTGGGGATCTTTCCTCCTCACTGCTCCTTGGGTTGGGTTTGCAGCCCCTCCTCATGTGGGGGCTCTTGGGCTTTTACTCCCCGTTGGATTCCTGTGCCCTGGAGCCACTCAAAACAGTCCCTTCCACAAGGTTCTGTGGCAGGGATTTGTTCTCCCTGGTCTCTGTCTGCAGCTCAGGGCCTGGAGTTAGGAAAGACAAGGAGAGGAAGGAATGAGGAGGGAAGCAGGACAAAATGACAAGAGGAATGAAGATGGACAAGGAGAGGATGGGATTTGCCTCTGTGCCAGAGGGAAGGGGGAGGAGATCCCCCCAACCTATCTCTGGCAGGACGGCCTCGGCCGTGGGGTGGTCCTGCAGCCGGGGGCGATGCTGGGCTGGGAGATGGAGCAGGGGAGAGGGGGAAAGGGGCAGTGACTTCCTCCACACCTGCCTCAGTATCCCAGGGCATCTTCCTTTTCCTCGCAGCCTCCTCCGCCTCCATCTAGACAAAGTCTGAGACTGACAAATCCTGGCTGGGGGAAAAGCAAGGGGTGAGCACCTTGGGTTAGTTGGTCCAGCTGGAGAAGTCACTGCCCTGTTCACTGTTGGGTGGGCCCAGACCCTGCTCATCTCTATCCTCCCCCACCCCACCAGGCTGCCGAGGAACCCTAGCTTTGGGATGGCCCCATGCTGCTGTCCCCACTCCCCGTGAGCTCCAAAACCGATGTCACCCCCCTGTGCCCTCTGGTACTGGGCAATCACCACGTGGATCCTCCACGATTCCCCCAAGGGACACTTGTGGCTCAGCTTTGGGTCCTGTGAGATCCAAACATCCCACCTGTCACTGAAGGCCCTCTTGGACACCCCCTGAGAGATGTGGGGTGAGCTTCCCCTCCCCGTTCACCTGCTGGGGCCAGGGGAGCTGTGGACTCAGCAGGAGGGTGGGGGAACCACCTGGTTCTG
>NW_028154401.1:0-38185 GCF_965231275.1 Zosterops lateralis
TCTAGCAGCCCAGAAGCGCTGTAAGCGCTCTTTTCTCGAGAAACAACACTCAGTGGGAGGGACCTCTGTAACTTTGCTTGCAGCCCCCCCCTTCTAGCAGCCAGAAAGCGCTGTAAAGCGCTCTTTTCTCGAGAAAAGCAACACTCAGGGGGACCTCTGTAACTTTGCTTGCAGCAGCACCTTGGTGTGTTTTCTGTGTTCTCCAAGTGAAAATAAGCCTGTCCGGAGCCCGTGGTAGCTCCAGCTGCTTTGGAACACATTCTGCCACACTTGCTCTTTCTGCATGTCTCTAGCAGCCAGAAAGCGCTGTAAAGCGCTCTTTTCTCGAGAAAAGCAACACTCAGGGGACTTCTGTAACTTTGCTTGCAGCAGCACCTTGGTGTGTTTTCTGTGTTCTCCAAGTGAAAATAAGCCTGTCCGGAGCCCGTGGTAGCTCCAGCTGCTTTGGAACACATTCTGCCACACTTGCTCTTTCTGCATGTCTCTAGCAGCCAGAAAGCGCTGGAAAGCGCTCTTTTCTCGAGAAAAGCAACACTCTGGGGGACTTCTGTAACTTTGCTTGCAGCAGCACCTTGGTGTGTTTTCTGTGTTCTCCAAGTGAAAATAAGCCTGTCCGGAGCCCGTGGTAGCTCCAGCTGCTTTGAACACATTCTGCCACACTTGCTGTTTCTGCATGTCTCTAGCAGCCAGAAAGCGCTGTAAAGCGCTCTTTTCTCGAGAAAAGCAACACTCAGGGGGACTTCTGTAACTTTGCTTGCAGCAGCACCTTGGTGTGTTTTCTGTGTTCTCCAAGTGAAAATAAGCCTGTCCGGAGCCCGTGGTAGCTCCAGCTGCTTTGGAACACATTCTGCCACACTTGCTCTTTCTGCATGTCTCTAGCAGCCAGAAAGCGCTGTAAAGCGCTCTTTTCTCGAGAAAAGCAACACTCAGGGGGACCTCTGTAACTTTGCTTGCAGCAGCACCTTGGTGTGTTTTCTGTGTTCTCCAAGTGAAAATAAGCCTGTCCAGAGCCCGTGGTAGCTCCAGCTGCTTTGGAACACATTCTGCCACACTTGCTCTTTCTGCATGTCTCTAGCAGCCAGAAAGCGCTGTAAAGCGCTCTTTTCTCGAGAAAAGCAACACTCAGGGAGACCTCTGTAACTTTGCTTGCAGCAGCACCTTGGTGTGTTTTCTGTGTTCTCCAAGTGAAAATAAGCCTGTCCAGAGCCCGTGGTAGCTCCAGCTGCTTTGGAACACATTCTGCCACACTTGCTCTTTCTGCATGTCTCTAGCAGCCAGAAAGCGCTGTAAAGCGCTCTTTTCTCGAGAAAAGCAACACTCTGGGAGACCTCTGTAACTTTGCTTGCAGCAGCACCTTGGTGTGTTTTCTGTGTTCTCCAAGTGAAAATAAGCCTGTCCGGAGCCCGTGGTAGCTCCAGCTGCTTTGGAACACATTCTGCCACACTTGCTCTTTCTGCATGTCTCTAGCAGCCAGAAAGCGCTGTAAAGCGCTCTTTTCTCGAGAAAAGCAACACTCAGGGGGACTTCTGTAACTTTGCTTGCAGCAGCACCTTGGTGTGTTTTCTGTGTTCTCCAAGTGAAAATAAGCCTGTCCGGAGCCCGTGGTAGCTCCAGCTGCTTTGGAACACATTCTGCCACACTTGCTCTTTCTGCATGTCTCTAGCAGCCAGAAAGCACTGTAAAGCGCTCTTTTCTCGAGAAAAGCAACACTCAGGGGGACTTCTGTAACTTTGCTTGCAGCAGCACCTTGGTGTGTTTTCTGTGTTCTCCAAGTGAAAATAAGCCTGTCAGAGCCCGTGGTAGCTCCAGCTGCTTTGGAACACATTCTGCCACACTTGCTCTTTCTGCATGTCTCTAGCAGCCAGAAAGCGCTGTAAAGCGCTCTTTTCTCGAGAAAGCAACACTCAGGGGGACCTCTGTAACTTTGCTTGCAGCAGCACCTTGGGGTGTTTTCTGTGTTCTCCAAGTGAAAATAAGCCTGTCCGGAGCCCGTGGTAGCTCCAGCTGCTTTGGAACACATTCTGCCACACTTGCTCTTCTGCATGTCTCTAGCAGCCAGAAAGCGCTGTAAAGCGCTCTTTTCTCGAGAAAAGCAACACTCTTGGAAACCTCTGTAACTTTGCTTGCAGCAGCACCTTGGTGTGTTTTCTGTGTTCTCCAAGTGAAAATAAGCCTGTCCGGAGCCCGTGGTAGCTCCAGCTGCTTTGGAACACATTCTGCCACACTTGCTCTTTCTGCATGTCTCTAGCAGCCAGAAAGCGCTGTAAAGCGCTCTTTTCTCGAGAAAAGCAACACTCAGGGGGACTTCTGTAACTTTGCTTGCAGCAGCACCTTGGTGTGTTTTCTGTGTTCTCCAAGTGAAAATAAGCCTGTCCGGAGCCCGTGGTAGCTCCAGCTGCTTTGGAACACATTCTGCCACACTTGCTCTTTCTGCATGTCTCTAGCAGCCAGAAAGCGCTGTAAAGCGCTCTTTTCTCGAGAAAAGCAACACTCTGGGGGACCCCTGTAACTTTGCTTGCAGCAGCACCTTGGTGTGTTTTCTGTGTTCTCCAAGTGAAAATAAGCCTGTCCGGAGCCCGTGGTAGCTCCAGCTGCTTTGGAACACATTCTGCCACACTTGCTGTTTCTGCATGTCTCTAGCAGCCAGAAAGCGCTGGAAAGCGCTCTTTTCTCGAGAAAAGCAACACTCAGGGGGACTTCTGTAACTTTGCTTGCAGCAGCACCTTGGGGTGTTTTCTGTGTTCTCCAAGTGAAAATAAGCCTGTCCGGAGCCGTGGTAGCTCCAGCTGCTTTGGAACACATTCTGCCACACTTGCTCTTTCTGCATGTCTCTAGCAGCCAGAAAGCGCTGTAAAGCGCTCTTTTCTCGAGAAAAGCAACACTCAGGGGGACTTCTGTAGCTTTGCTTGCAGCAGCACCTTGGTGTGTTTTCTGTGTTCTCCAAGTGAAAATAAGCCTGTCCGGAGCCCGTGGTAGCTCCAGCTGCTTTGGAACACATTCTGCCACACTTGCTCTTTCTGCATGTCTCTAGCAGCCAGAAAGCACTGTAAAGCGCTCTTTTCTCGAGAAAAGCAACACTCAGGGGGACCTCTGTAACTTTGCTTGCAGCAGCACCTTGGTGTGTTTTCTGTGTTCTCCAAGTGAAAATAAGCCTGTCCAGAGCCCGTGGTAGCTCCAGCTGCTTTGGAACACATTCTGCCACACTTGCTCTTTCTGCATGTCTCTAGCAGCCAGAAAGCGCTGTAAAGCGCTCTTTTCTCGAGAAAAGCAACACTCTGGGGGACCCCTGTAACTTTGCTTGCGGCAGCACCTTGGTGTGTTTTCTGTGTTCTCCAAGTGAAAATAAGCCTGTCCGGAGCCCGTGGTAGCTCCAGCTGCTTTGGAACACATTCTGCCACACTTGCTCTTTCTGCATGTCTCTAGCAGCCAGAAAGCGCTGTAAAGCGCTCTTTTCTCGAGAAAAGCAACACTCAGGGGGACCTCTGTAACTTTGCTTGCAGCAGCACCTTGGTGTGTTTTCTGTGTTCTCCAAGTGAAAATAAGCCTGTCCGGAGCCCGTGGTAGCTCCAGCTGCTTTGGAACACATTCTGCCACACTTGCTCTTTCTGCATGTCTCTAGCAGCCAGAAAGCGCTGTAAAGCGCTCTTTTCTCGAGAAAAGCAACACTCAGGGGGACTTCTGTAACTTTGCTTGCAGCAGCACCTTGGTGTGTTTTCTGTGTTCTCCAAGTGAAAATAAGCCTGTTCGGAGCCCGTGGTAGCTCCAGCTGCTTTGGAACACATTCTGCCACACTTGCTGTTTCTGCATGTCTCTAGCAGCCAGAAAGCGCTGTAAAGCGCTCTTTTCTCGAGAAAAGCAACACTCAGGGGGACTTCTGTAACTTTGCTTGCAGCAGCACCTTGGTGTGTTTTCTGTGTTCTCCAAGTGAAAATAAGCCTGTCCGGAGCCCGTGGTAGCTCCAGCTGCTTTGGAACACATTCTGCCACACTTGCTCTTTCTGCATGTCTCTAGCAGCCAGAAAGCACTGTAAAGCGCTCTTTTCTCGAGAAAAGCAACACTCAGGGGGACTTCTGTAACTTTGCTTGCAGCAGCACCTTGGTGTGTTTTCTGTGTTCTCCAAGTGAAAATAAGCCTGTCCAGAGCCCGTGGTAGCTCCAGCTGCTTTGGAACACATTCTGCCACACTTGCTCTTTCTGCATGTCTCTAGCAGCCAGAAAGCGCTGTAAAGCGCTCTTTTCTCGAGAAAAGCAACACTCTGGGGGACCCCTGTAACTTTGCTTGCAGCAGCACCTTGGTGTGTTTTCTGTGTTCTCCAAGTGAAAATAAGCCTGTCCGGAGCCCGTGGTAGCTCCAGCTGCTTTGGAACACATTCTGCCACACTTGCTCTTTCTGCATGTCTCTAGCAGCCAGAAAGTGCTGTAAAGCGCTCTTTTCTCGAGAAAAGCAACACTCAGGGGGACTTCTGTAACTTTGCTTGCAGCAGCACCTTGGTGTGTTTTCTGTGTTCTCCAAGTGAAAATAAGCCTGTCCAGAGCCCGTGGTAGCTCCAGCTGCTTTGGAACACATTCTGCCACACTTGCTCTTTCTGCATGTCTCTAGCAGCCAGAAAGCGCTGTAAAGCGCTCTTTTCTCGAGAAAAGCAACACTCAGGGGGACTTGTGTAACTTTGCTTGCAGCAGCACCTTGGTGTGTTTTCTGTGTTCTCCAAGTGAAAATAAGCCTGTCCGGAGCCCGTGGTAGCTCCAGCTGCTTTGGAACACATTCTGCCACACTTGCTCTTTCTGCATGTCTCTAGCAGCCAGAAAGCGCTGTAAAGCGCTCTTTTCTCGAGAAAAGCAACACTCAGGGGGACTTCTGTAACTTTGCTTGCAGCAGCACCTTGGTGTGTTTTCTGTGTTCTCCAAGTGAAAATAAGCCTGTTCGGAGCCCGTGGTAGCTCCAGCTGCTTTGGAACACGTTCTGCCACACTTGCTGTTTCTGCATGTCTCTAGCAGCCAGAAAGCGCTGTAAAGCGCTCTTTTCTCAAGAAAAGCAACACTCAGGGGGACTTCTGTAACTTTGCTTGCAGCAGCACCTTGGTGTGTTTTCTGTGTTCTCCAAGTGAAAATAAGCCTGTCCGGAGCCCGTGGTAGCTCCAGCTGCTTTGGAACACATTCTGCCACACTTGCTCTTTCTGCATGTCTCTGGCAGCCAGAAAGCACTGTAAAGTGCTCTTTTCTCGAGAAAAGCAACACTCAGGGGGACTTCTGTAACTTTGCTTGCAGCAGCACCTTGGTGTGTTTTCTGTGTTCTCCAAGTGAAAATAAGCCTGTCCAGAGCCCGTGGTAGCTCCAGCTGCTTTGGAACACATTCTGCCACACTTGCTCTTTCTGCATGTCTCTAGCAGCCAGAAAGCGCTGTAAAGCGCTCTTTTCTCGAGAAAAGCAACACTCTGGGGGACCCCTGTAACTTTGCTTGCAGCAGCACCTTGGTGTGTTTTCTGTGTTCTCCAAGTGAAAATAAGCCTGTCCGGAGCCCGTGGTAGCTCCAGCTGCTTTGGAACACATTCTGCCACACTTGCTCTTTCTGCATGTCTCTAGCAGCCAGAAAGCGCTGGAAAGCGCTCTTTTCTCGAGAAAAGCAACACTCAGGGGGACTTGTGTAACTTTGCTTGCAGCAGCACCTTGGGGTGTTTTCTGTGTTCTCCAAGTGAAAATAAGCCTGTCCGGAGCCCGTGGTAGCTCCAGCTGCTTTGGAACACATTCTGCCACACTTGCTCTTTCTGCATGTCTCTAGCAGCCAGAAAGCGCTGTAAAGCGCTCTTTTCTCGAGAAAAGCAACACTCAGGGGGACTTCTGTAACTTTGCTTGCAGCAGCACCTTGGTGTGTTTTCTGTGTTCTCCAAGTGAAAATAAGCCTGTCCAGAGCCCGTGGTAGCTCCAGCTGCTTTGGAACACATTCTGCCACACTTGCTCTTTCTGCATGTCTCTAGCAGCCAGAAAGCACTGTAAAGCGCTCTTTTCTCGAGAAAAGCAACACTCAGGGGGACCTCTGTAACTTTGCTTGCAGCAGCACCTTGGTGTGTTTTCTGTGTTCTCCAAGTGAAAATAAGCCTGTCCAGAGCCCGTGGTAGCTCCAGCTGCTTTGGAACACATTCTGCCACACTTGCTCTTTCTGCATGTCTCTAGCAGCCAGAAAGCGCTGTAAAGCGCTCTTTTCTCGAGAAAAGCAACACTCTGGGGGACCCCTGTAACTTTGCTTGCGGCAGCACCTTGGTGTGTTTTCTGTGTTCTCCAAGTGAAAATAAGCCTGTCCGGAGCCCGTGGTAGCTCCAGCTGCTTTGGAACACATTCTGCCACACTTGCTCTTTCTGCATGTCTCTAGCAGCCAGAAAGCGCTGTAAAGCGCTCTTTTCTCGAGAAAAGCAACACTCAGGGGGACCTCTGTAACTTTGCTTGCAGCAGCACCTTGGTGTGTTTTCTGTGTTCTCCAAGTGAAAATAAGCCTGTCCGGAGCCCGTGGTAGCTCCAGCTGCTTTGGAACACATTCTGCCACACTTGCTCTTTCTGCATGTCTCTAGCAGCCAGAAAGCGTTGTAAAGCGCTCTTTTCTCGAGAAAAGCAACACTCAGGGGGACTTCTGTAACTTTGCTTGCAGCAGCACCTTGGTGTGTTTTCTGTGTTTCTCCAAGTGAAAATAAGCCTGTTCGGAGCCCGTGGTAGCTCCAGCTGCTTTGGGAACACATTCTGCCACACTTGCTGTTTCTGCATGTCTCTAGCAGCCAGAAAGCGCTGTAAAGCGCTCTTTTCTCGAGAAAAGCAACACTCAGGGGGACTTCTGTAACTTTGCTTGCAGCAGCACCTTGGTGTGTTTTCTGTGTTTCTCCAAGTGAAAATAAGCCTGTTCGGAGCCCGTGGTAGCTCCAGCTGCTTTGGAACACATTCTGCCACACTTGCTCTTTCTGCATGTCTCTAGCAGCCAGAAAGCGCTGTAAAGCGCTCTTTTCTCGAGAAAAGCAACACTCAGGGGGACTTCTGTAACTTTGCTTGCAGCAGCACCTTGGTGTGTTTTCTGTGTTCTCCAAGTGAAAATAAGCCTGTCCGGAGCCCGTGGTAGCTCCAGCTGCTTTGGAACACATTCTGCCACACTTGCTCTTTCTGCATGTCTCTAGCAGCCAGAAAGTGCTGTAAAGCGCTCTTTTCTCGAGAAAAGCAACACTCAGGGGGACTTCTGTAACTTTGCTTGCAGCAGCACCTTGGTGTGTTTTCTGTGTTCTCCAAGTGAAAATAAGCCTGTCCAGAGCCCGTGGTAGCTCCAGCTGCTTTGGAACACATTCTGCCACACTTGCTCTTTCTGCATGTCTCTAGCAGCCAGAAAGCGCTGTAAAGCGCTCTTTTCTCGAGAAAAGCAACACTCAGGGGGACTTGTGTAACTTTGCTTGCAGCAGCACCTTGGTGTGTTTTCTGTGTTCTCCAAGTGAAAATAAGCCTGTTCGGAGCCCGTGGTAGCTCCAGCTGCTTTGGAACACATTCTGCCACACTTGCTGTTTCTGCATGTCTCTAGCAGCCAGAAAGCGCTGTAAAGCGCTCTTTTCTCGAGAAAAGCAACACTCTGGGGGACCCCTGTAACTTTGCTTGCGGCAGCACCTTGGTGTGTTTTCTGTGTTCTCCAAGTGAAAATAAGCCTGTTCGGAGCCCGTGGTAGCTCCAGCTGCTTTGGAACACGTTCTGCCACACTTGCTGTTTCTGCATGTCTCTAGCAGCCAGAAAGCGCTGTAAAGCGCTCTTTTCTCAAGAAAAGCAACACTCAGGGGGACTTCTGTAACTTTGCTTGCAGCAGCACCTTGGTGTGTTTTCTGTGTTCTCCAAGTGAAAATAAGCCTGTCCGGAGCCCGTGGTAGCTCCAGCTGCTTTGGAACACATTCTGCCACACTTGCTCTTTCTGCATGTCTCTGGCAGCCAGAAAGCACTGTAAAGTGCTCTTTTCTCGAGAAAAGCAACACTCAGGGGGACTTCTGTAACTTTGCTTGCAGCAGCACCTTGGTGTGTTTTCTGTGTTCTCCAAGTGAAAATAAGCCTGTCCAGAGCCCGTGGTAGCTCCAGCTGCTTTGGAACACATTCTGCCACACTTGCTCTTTCTGCATGTCTCTAGCAGCCAGAAAGCGCTGTAAAGCGCTCTTTTCTCGAGAAAAGCAACACTCTGGGGGACCCCTGTAACTTTGCTTGCAGCAGCACCTTGGTGTGTTTTCTGTGTTCTCCAAGTGAAAATAAGCCTGTCCGGAGCCCGTGGTAGCTCCAGCTGCTTTGGAACACATTCTGCCACACTTGCTCTTTCTGCATGTCTCTAGCAGCCAGAAAGCGCTGGAAAGCGCTCTTTTCTCGAGAAAAGCAACACTCAGGGGGACTTGTGTAACTTTGCTTGCAGCAGCACCTTGGGGTGTTTTCTGTGTTCTCCAAGTGAAAATAAGCCTGTCCGGAGCCCGTGGTAGCTCCAGCTGCTTTGGAACACATTCTGCCACACTTGCTCTTTCTGCATGTCTCTAGCAGCCAGAAAGCGCTGTAAAGCGCTCTTTTCTCGAGAAAAGCAACACTCAGGGGGACTTCTGTAACTTTGCTTGCAGCAGCACCTTGGTGTGTTTTCTGTGTTCTCCAAGTGAAAATAAGCCTGTCCGGAGCCCGTGGTAGCTCCAGCTGCTTTGGAACACATTCTGCCACACTTGCTCTTTCTGCATGTCTCTAGCAGCCAGAAAGCACTGTAAAGCGCTCTTTTCTCGAGAAAAGCAACACTCAGGGGGACCTCTGTAACTTTGCTTGCAGCAGCACCTTGGTGTGTTTTCTGTGTTCTCCAAGTGAAAATAAGCCTGTCCAGAGCCCGTGGTAGCTCCAGCTGCTTTGGAACACATTCTGCCACACTTGCTCTTTCTGCATGTCTCTAGCAGCCAGAAAGCGCTGTAAAGCGCTCTTTTCCCCAGAAAAGCAACACTCTGGGGGACCCCTGTAACTTTGCTTGCGGCAGCACCTTGGTGTGTTTTCTGTGTTCTCCAAGTGAAAATAAGCCTGTCCGGAGCCCGTGGTAGCTCCAGCTGCTTTGGAACACATTCTGCCACACTTGCTCTTTCTGCATGTCTCTAGCAGCCAGAAAGCGCTGTAAAGCGCTCTTTTCTCGAGAAAAGCAACACTCAGGGGGACCTCTGTAACTTTGCTTGCAGCAGCACCTTGGTGTGTTTTCTGTGTTCTCCAAGTGAAAATAAGCCTGTCCGGAGCCCGTGGTAGCTCCAGCTGCTTTGGAACACATTCTGCCACACTTGCTCTTTCTGCATGTCTCTAGCAGCCAGAAAGCGTTGTAAAGCGCTCTTTTCTCGAGAAAAGCAACACTCAGGGGGACTTCTGTAACTTTGCTTGCAGCAGCACCTTGGTGTGTTTTCTGTGTTCTCCAAGTGAAAATAAGCCTGTTCGGAGCCCGTGGTAGCTCCAGCTGCTTTGGAACACATTCTGCCACACTTGCTGTTTCTGCATGTCTCTAGCAGCCAGAAAGCGCTGTAAAGCGCTCTTTTCTCGAGAAAAGCAACACTCAGGGGGACTTCTGTAACTTTGCTTGCAGCAGCACCTTGGTGTGTTTTCTGTGTTCTCCAAGTGAAAATAAGCCTGTTCGGAGCCCGTGGTAGCTCCAGCTGCTTTGGAACACATTCTGCCACACTTGCTCTTTCTGCATGTCTCTAGCAGCCAGAAAGCGCTGTAAAGCGCTTCTTTCTCGAGAAAAGCAACACTCAGGGGGACTTCTGTAACTTTGCTTGCAGCAGCACCTTGGTGTGTTTTCTGTGTTCTCCAAGTGAAAATAAGCCTGTCCGGAGCCCGTGGTAGCTCCAGCTGCTTTGGAACACATTCTGCCACACTTGCTCTTTCTGCATGTCTCTAGCAGCCAGAAAGTGCTGTAAAGCGCTCTTTTCTCGAGAAAAGCAACACTCAGGGGACTTCTGTAACTTTGCTTGCAGCAGCACCTTGGTGTGTTTTCTGTGTTCTCCAAGTGAAAATAAGCCTGTCCAGAGCCCGTGGTAGCTCCAGCTGCTTTGGAACACATTCTGCCACACTTGCTCTTTCTGCATGTCTCTAGCAGCCAGAAAGCGCTGTAAGCGCTCTTTTCTCGAGAAAAGCAACACTCAGGGGGACTTGTGTAACTTTGCTTGCAGCAGCACCTTGGTGTGTTTTCTGTGTTCTCCAAGTGAAAATAAGCCTGTTCGGAGCCCGTGGTAGCTCCAGCTGCTTTGGAACACATTCTGCCACACTTGCTGTTTCTGCATGTCTCTAGCAGCCAGAAAGCGCTGTTAAAGCGCTCTTTTCTCGAGAAAAGCAACACTCTGGGGGACCCCTGTAACTTTGCTTGCGGCAGCACCTTGGTGTGTTTTCTGTGTTCTCCAAGTGAAAATAAGCCTGTCCGGAGCCCGTGGTAGCTCCAGCTGCTTTGGAACACATTCTGCCACACTTGCTCTTTCTGCATGTCTCTAGCAGCCAGAAAGCGCTGTAAAGCGCTCTTTTCTCGAGAAAAGCAACACTCAGGGGGACCTCTGTAACTTTGCTTGCAGCAGCACCTTGGTGTGTTTTCTGTGTTCTCCAAGTGAAAATAAGCCTGTCCGGAGCCCGTGGTAGCTCCAGCTGCTTTGGAACACATTCTGCCACACTTGCTCTTTCTGCATGTCTCTAGCAGCCAGAAAGCGCTGTAAAGCGCTCTTTTCTCGAGAAAAGCAACACTCTGGGGGACCCCTGTAACTTTGCTTGCGGCAGCACCTTGGTGTGTTTTCTGTGTTCTCCAAGTGAAAATAAGCCTGTCCGGAGCCCGTGGTAGCTCCAGCTGCTTTGGAACACATTCTGCCACACTTGCTCTTTCTGCATGTCTCTAGCAGCCAGAAAGCGCTGTAAAGCGCTCTTTTCTCGAGAAAAGCAACACTCAGGGGGACTTCTGTAACTTTGCTTGCAGCAGCACCTTGGTGTGTTTTCTGTGTTCTCCAAGTGAAAATAAGCCTGTTCGGAGCCCGTGGTAGCTCCAGCTGCTTTGGAACACATTCTGCCACACTTGCTCTTTCTGCATGTCTCTAGCAGCCAGAAAGCGCTGTAAAGCGCTCTTTTCTCGAGAAAAGCAACACTCAGGGGGACTTCTGTAACTTTGCTTGCAGCAGCACCTTGGTGTGTTTTCTGTGTTCTCCAAGTGAAAATAAGCCTGTCCGGAGCCCGTGGTAGCTCCAGCTGCTTTGGAACACATTCTGCCACACTTGCTCTTTCTGCATGTCTCTAGCAGCCAGAAAGCACTGTAAAGCGCTCTTTTCTCGAGAAAAGCAACACTCAGGGGGACTTCTGTAACTTTGCTTGCAGCAGCACCTTGGTGTGTTTTCTGTGTTCTCCAAGTGAAAACAAGCCTGTCCAGAGCCCGTGGTAGCTCCAGCTGCTTTGGAACACATTCTGCCACACTTGCTCTTTCTGCATGTCTCTAGCAGCCAGAAAGCGCTGTAAAGCGCTCTTTTCTCGAGAAAAGCAACACTCTGGGGGACCCCTGTAACTTTGCTTGCAGCAGCACCTTGGTGTGTTTTCTGTGTTCTCCAAGTGAAAATAAGCCTGTCCGGAGCCCGTGGTAGCTCCAGCTGCTTTGGAACACATTCTGCCACACTTGCTCTTTCTGCATGTCTCTAGCAGCCAGAAAGCACTGTAAAGCGCTCTTTTCTCGAGAAAAGCAACACTCAGGGGGACTTCTGTAACTTTGCTTGCAGCAGCACCTTGGTGTGTTTTCTGTGTTCTCCAAGTGAAAATAAGCCTGTCCGGAGCCCGTGGTAGCTCCAGCTGCTTTGGAACACATTCTGCCACACTTGCTCTTTCTGCATGTCTCTAGCAGCCAGAAAGCGCTGTAAAGCGCTCTTTTCTCGAGAAAAGCAACACTCTGGGAGACCTCTGTAACTTTGCTTGCAGCAGCACCTTGGTGTGTTTTCTGTGTTCTCCAAGTGAAAAGAAGCCTGTCCGGAGCCCGTGGTAGCTCCAGCTGCTTTGGAACACATTCTGCCACACTTGCTCTTTCTGCATGTCTCTAGCAGCCAGAAAGCGCTGTAAAGCGCTCTTTTCTCGAGAAAAGCAACACTCAGGGGGACTTCTGTAACTTTGCTTGCAGCAGCACCTTGGTGTGTTTTCTGTGTTCTCCAAGTGAAAATAAGCCTGTCCGGAGCCCGTGGTAGCTCCAGCTGCTTTGGAACACATTCTGCCACACTTGCTCTTTCTGCATGTCTCTAGCAACCAGAAAGCACTGTAAAGCGCTCTTTTCTCGAGAAAAGCAACACTCAGGGGGACTTCTGTAACTTTGCTTGCAGCAGCACCTTGGTGTGTTTTCTGTGTTCTCCAAGTGAAAATAAGCCTGTCCAGAGCCCGTGGTAGCTCCAGCTGCTTTGGAACACATTCTGCCACACTTGCTCTTTCTGCATGTCTCTAGCAGCCAGAAAGCGCTGTAAAGCGCTCTTTTCTCGAGAAAAGCAACACTCTGGGGGACCCCTGTAACTTTGCTTGCGGCAGCACCTTGGTGTGTTTTCTGTGTTCTCCAAGTGAAAATAAGCCTGTCCGGAGCCCGTGGTAGCTCCAGCTGCTTTGGAACACATTCTGCCACACTTGCTCTTTCTGCATGTCTCTAGCAGCCAGAAAGCGCTGTAAAGCGCTCTTTTCTCGAGAAAAGCAACACTCAGGGGGACCTCTGTAACTTTGCTTGCAGCAGCACCTTGGTGTGTTTTCTGTGTTCTCCAAGTGAAAATAAGCCTGTCCGGAGCCCGTGGTAGCTCCAGCTGCTTTGGAACACATTCTGCCACACTTGCTGTTTCTGCATGTCTCTAGCAGCCAGAAAGCGCTGTAAAGCGCTCTTTTCTCGAGAAAAGCAACACTCAGGGGGACTTCTGTAACTTTGCTTGCAGCAGCACCTTGGTGTGTTTTCTGTGTTCTCCAAGTGAAAATAAGCCTGTTCGGAGCCCGTGGTAGCTCCAGCTGCTTTGGAACACATTCTGCCACACTTGCTCTTTCTGCATGTCTCTAGCAGCCAGAAAGCGCTGTAAAGCGCTCTTTTCTCGAGAAAAGCAACACTCAGGGGGACTTGTGTAACTTTGCTTGCAGCAGCACCTTGGTGTGTTTTCTGTGTTCTCCAAGTGAAAATAAGCCTGTTCGGAGCCCGTGGTAGCTCCAGCTGCTTTGGAACACATTCTGCCACACTTGCTGTTTCTGCATGTCTCTAGCAGCCAGAAAGCGCTGTAAAGCGCTCTTTTCTCGAGAAAAGCAACACTCTGGGGGACCCCTGTAACTTTGCTTGCGGCAGCACCTTGGTGTGTTTTCTGTGTTCTCCAAGTGAAAATAAGCCTGTCCGGAGCCCGTGGTAGCTCCAGCTGCTTTGGAACACATTCTGCCACACTTGCTCTTTCTGCATGTCTCTAGCAGCCAGAAAGCGCTGTAAAGCGCTCTTTTCTCGAGAAAAGCAACACTCAGGGGGACCTCTGTAACTTTGCTTGCAGCAGCACCTTGGTGTGTTTTCTGTGTTCTCCAAGTGAAAATAAGCCTGTCCGGAGCCCGTGGTAGCTCCAGCTGCTTTGGAACACATTCTGCCACACTTGCTGTTTCTGCATGTCTCTAGCAGCCAGAAAGCGCTGTAAAGCGCTCTTTTCTCGAGAAAAGCAACACTCAGGGGGACTTCTGTAACTTTGCTTGCAGCAGCACCTTGGTGTGTTTTCTGTGTTCTCCAAGTGAAAATAAGCCTGTTCGGAGCCCGTGGTAGCTCCAGCTGCTTTGGAACACATTCTGCCACACTTGCTCTTTCTGCATGTCTCTAGCAGCCAGAAAGCGCTGTAAAGCGCTCTTTTCTCGAGAAAAGCAACACTCAGGGGGACTTCTGTAACTTTGCTTGCAGCAGCACCTTGGTGTGTTTTCTGTGTTCTCCAAGTGAAAATAAGCCTGTCCGGAGCCCGTGGTAGCTCCAGCTGCTTTGGAACACATTCTGCCACACTTGCTCTTTCTGCATGTCTCTAGCAGCCAGAAAGCACTGTAAAGCGCTCTTTTCTCGAGAAAAGCAACACTCAGGGGGACTTCTGTAACTTTGCTTGCAGCAGCACCTTGGTGTGTTTTCTGTGTTCTCCAAGTGAAAACAAGCCTGTCCAGAGCCCGTGGTAGCTCCAGCTGCTTTGGAACACATTCTGCCACACTTGCTCTTTCTGCATGTCTCTAGCAGCCAGAAAGCGCTGTAAAGCGCTCTTTTCTCGAGAAAAGCAACACTCTGGGGGACCCCTGTAACTTTGCTTGCAGCAGCACCTTGGTGTGTTTTCTGTGTTCTCCAAGTGAAAATAAGCCTGTCCGGAGCCCGTGGTAGCTCCAGCTGCTTTGGAACACATTCTGCCACACTTGCTCTTTCTGCATGTCTCTAGCAGCCAGAAAGCACTGTAAAGCGCTCTTTTCTCGAGAAAAGCAACACTCTGGGGGACTTCTGTAACTTTGCTTGCAGCAGCACCTTGGTGTGTTTTCTGTGTTCTCCAAGTGAAAATAAGCCTGTTCGGAGCCCGTGGTAGCTCCAGCTGCTTTGGAACACATTCTGCCACACTTGCTCTTTCTGCATGTCTCTAGCAGCCAGAAAGCGCTGTAAAGCGCTCTTTTCTCGAGAAAAGCAACACTCTGGGAGACCTCTGTAACTTTGCTTGCAGCAGCACCTTGGTGTGTTTTCTGTGTTCTCCAAGTGAAAAGAAGCCTGTCCGGAGCCCGTGGTAGCTCCAGCTGCTTTGGAACACATTCTGCCACACTTGCTCTTTCTGCATGTCTCTAGCAGCCAGAAAGCGCTGTAAAGCGCTCTTTTCTCGAGAAAAGCAACACTCAGGGGGACTTCTGTAACTTTGCTTGCAGCAGCACCTTGGTGTGTTTTCTGTGTTCTCCAAGTGAAAATAAGCCTGTCCGGAGCCCGTGGTAGCTCCAGCTGCTTTGGAACACATTCTGCCACACTTGCTCTTTCTGCATGTCTCTAGCAACCAGAAAGCACTGTAAAGCGCTCTTTTCTCGAGAAAAGCAACACTCAGGGGGACTTCTGTAACTTTGCTTGCAGCAGCACCTTGGTGTGTTTTCTGTGTTCTCCAAGTGAAAATAAGCCTGTCCAGAGCCCGTGGTAGCTCCAGCTGCTTTGGAACACATTCTGCCACACTTGCTCTTTCTGCATGTCTCTAGCAGCCAGAAAGCGCTGTAAAGCGCTCTTTTCTCGAGAAAAGCAACACTCTGGGGGACCCCTGTAACTTTGCTTGCGGCAGCACCTTGGTGTGTTTTCTGTGTTCTCCAAGTGAAAATAAGCCTGTCCGGAGCCCGTGGTAGCTCCAGCTGCTTTGGAACACATTCTGCCACACTTGCTCTTTCTGCATGTCTCTAGCAGCCAGAAAGCGCTGTAAAGCGCTCTTTTCTCGAGAAAAGCAACACTCAGGGGGACCTCTGTAACTTTGCTTGCAGCAGCACCTTGGTGTGTTTTCTGTGTTCTCCAAGTGAAAATAAGCCTGTTCGGAGCCCGTGGTAGCTCCAGCTGCTTTGGAACACATTCTGCCACACTTGCTCTTTCTGCATGTCTCTAGCAGCCAGAAAGCGCTGTAAAGCGCTCTTTTCTCGAGAAAAGCAACACTCAGGGGGACTTCTGTAACTTTGCTTGCAGCAGCACCTTGGTGTGTTTTCTGTGTTCTCCAAGTGAAAATAAGCCTGTTCGGAGCCCGTGGTAGCTCCAGCTGCTTTGGAACACATTCTGCCACACTTGCTCTTTCTGCATGTCTCTAGCAGCCAGAAAGCGCTGTAAAGCGCTCTTTTCTCGAGAAAAGCAACACTCAGGGGGACTTCTGTAACTTTGCTTGCAGCAGCACCTTGGTGTGTTTTCTGTGTTCTCCAAGTGAAAATAAGCCTGTCCGGAGCCCGTGGTAGCTCCAGCTGCTTTGGAACACATTCTGCCACACTTGCTCTTTCTGCATGTCTCTAGCAGCCAGAAAGCACTGTAAAGCGCTCTTTTCTCGAGAAAAGCAACACTCAGGGGGACTTCTGTAACTTTGCTTGCAGCAGCACCTTGGTGTGTTTTCTGTGTTCTCCAAGTGAAAACAAGCCTGTCCAGAGCCCGTGGTAGCTCCAGCTGCTTTGGAACACATTCTGCCACACTTGCTCTTTCTGCATGTCTCTAGCAGCCAGAAAGCGCTGTAAAGCGCTCTTTTCTCGAGAAAAGCAACACTCTGGGGGACCCCTGTAACTTTGCTTGCAGCAGCACCTTGGTGTGTTTTCTGTGTTCTCCAAGTGAAAATAAGCCTGTCCGGAGCCCGTGGTAGCTCCAGCTGCTTTGGAACACATTCTGCCACACTTGCTCTTTCTGCATGTCTCTAGCAGCCAGAAAGCACTGTAAAGCGCTCTTTTCTCGAGAAAAGCAACACTCAGGGGGACTTCTGTAACTTTGCTTGCAGCAGCACCTTGGTGTGTTTTCTGTGTTCTCCAAGTGAAAATAAGCCTGTCCGGAGCCCGTGGTAGCTCCAGCTGCTTTGGAACACATTCTGCCACACTTGCTCTTTCTGCATGTCTCTAGCAGCCAGAAAGCGCTGTAAAGCGCTCTTTTCTCGAGAAAAGCAACACTCTGGGAGACCTCTGTAACTTTGCTTGCAGCAGCACCTTGGTGTGTTTTCTGTGTTCTCCAAGTGAAAATAAGCCTGTCCGGAGCCCGTGGTAGCTCCAGCTGCTTTGGAACACATTCTGCCACACTTGCTCTTTCTGCATGTCTCTAGCAGCCAGAAAGCGCTGTAAAGCGCTCTTTTCTCGAGAAAAGCAACACTCAGGGGGACTTCTGTAACTTTGCTTGCAGCAGCACCTTGGTGTGTTTTCTGTGTTCTCCAAGTGAAAATAAGCCTGTCCAGAGCCCGTGGTAGCTCCAGCTGCTTTGGAACACATTCTGCCACACTTGCTCTTTCTGCATGTCTCTAGCAGCCAGAAAGCGCTGTAAAGCGCTCTTTTCTCGAGAAAAGCAACACTCTGGGGGACCCCTGTAACTTTGCTTGCGGCAGCACCTTGGTGTGTTTTCTGTGTTCTCCAAGTGAAAATAAGCCTGTCCGGAGCCCGTGGTAGCTCCAGCTGCTTTGGAACACATTCTGCCACACTTGCTCTTTCTGCATGTCTCTAGCAGCCAGAAAGCGCTGTAAAGCGCTCTTTTCTCGAGAAAAGCAACACTCAGGGGGACCTCTGTAACTTTGCTTGCAGCAGCACCTTGGTGTGTTTTCTGTGTTCTCCAAGTGAAAATAAGCCTGTCCGGAGCCCGTGGTAGCTCCAGCTGCTTTGGAACACATTCTGCCACACTTGCTGTTTCTGCATGTCTCTAGCAGCCAGAAAGCGCTGTAAAGCGCTCTTTTCTCGAGAAAAGCAACACTCAGGGGGACTTCTGTAACTTTGCTTGCAGCAGCACCTTGGTGTGTTTTCTGTGTTCTCCAAGTGAAAATAAGCCTGTTCGGAGCCCGTGGTAGCTCCAGCTGCTTTGGAACACATTCTGCCACACTTGCTGTTTCTGCATGTCTCTAGCAGCCAGAAAGCGCTGTAAAGCGCTCTTTTCTCGAGAAAAGCAACACTCAGGGGGACTTCTGTAACTTTGCTTGCAGCAGCACCTTGGTGTGTTTTCTGTGTTCTCCAAGTGAAAATAAGCCTGTTCGGAGCCCGTGGTAGCTCCAGCTGCTTTGGAACACATTCTGCCACACTTGCTCTTTCTGCATGTCTCTAGCAGCCAGAAAGCGCTGTAAAGCGCTCTTTTCTCGAGAAAAGCAACACTCAGGGGGACTTCTGTAACTTTGCTTGCAGCAGCACCTTGGTGTGTTTTCTGTGTTCTCCAAGTGAAAATAAGCCTGTCCGGAGCCCGTGGTAGCTCCAGCTGCTTTGGAACACATTCTGCCACACTTGCTCTTTCTGCATGTCTCTAGCAGCCAGAAAGCACTGTAAAGCGCTCTTTTCTCGAGAAAAGCAACACTCAGGGGGACTTCTGTAACTTTGCTTGCAGCAGCACCTTGGTGTGTTTTCTGTGTTCTCCAAGTGAAAACAAGCCTGTCCAGAGCCCGTGGTAGCTCCAGCTGCTTTGGAACACATTCTGCCACACTTGCTCTTTCTGCATGTCTCTAGCAGCCAGAAAGCGCTGTAAAGCGCTCTTTTCTCGAGAAAAGCAACACTCTGGGGGACCCCTGTAACTTTGCTTGCAGCAGCACCTTGGTGTGTTTTCTGTGTTCTCCAAGTGAAAATAAGCCTGTCCGGAGCCCGTGGTAGCTCCAGCTGCTTTGGAACACATTCTGCCACACTTGCTCTTTCTGCATGTCTCTAGCAGCCAGAAAGCACTGTAAAGCGCTCTTTTCTCGAGAAAAGCAACACTCAGGGGGACTTCTGTAACTTTGCTTGCAGCAGCACCTTGGTGTGTTTTCTGTGTTCTCCAAGTGAAAATAAGCCTGTCCGGAGCCCGTGGTAGCTCCAGCTGCTTTGGAACACATTCTGCCACACTTGCTCTTTCTGCATGTCTCTAGCAGCCAGAAAGCGCTGTAAAGCGCTCTTTTCTCGAGAAAAGCAACACTCTGGGAGACCTCTGTAACTTTGCTTGCAGCAGCACCTTGGTGTGTTTTCTGTGTTCTCCAAGTGAAAATAAGCCTGTCCGGAGCCCGTGGTAGCTCCAGCTGCTTTGGAACACATTCTGCCACACTTGCTCTTTCTGCATGTCTCTAGCAGCCAGAAAGCGCTGTAAAGCGCTCTTTTCTCGAGAAAAGCAACACTCTGGGGGACTTCTGTAACTTTGCTTGCAGCAGCACCTTGGTGTGTTTTCTGTGTTCTCCAAGTGAAAATAAGCCTGTCCGGAGCCCGTGGTAGCTCCAGCTGCTTTGGAACACATTCTGCCACACTTGCTCTTTCTGCATGTCTCTAGCAGCCAGAAAGCACTGTAAAGCGCTCTTTTCTCGAGAAAAGCAACACTCAGGGGGACTTCTGTAACTTTGCTTGCAGCAGCACCTTGGTGTGTTTTCTGTGTTCTCCAAGTGAAAACAAGCCTGTCCAGAGCCCGTGGTAGCTCCAGCTGCTTTGGAACACATTCTGCCACACTTGCTCTTTCTGCATGTCTCTAGCAGCCAGAAAGCGCTGTAAAGCGCTCTTTTCTCGAGAAAAGCAACACTCTGGGGGACCCCTGTAACTTTGCTTGCAGCAGCACCTTGGTGTGTTTTCTGTGTTCTCCAAGTGAAAATAAGCCTGTCCGGAGCCCGTGGTAGCTCCAGCTGCTTTGGAACACATTCTGCCACACTTGCTCTTTCTGCATGTCTCTAGCAGCCAGAAAGCACTGTAAAGCGCTCTTTTCTCGAGAAAAGCAACACTCAGGGGGACTTCTGTAACTTTGCTTGCAGCAGCACCTTGGTGTGTTTTCTGTGTTCTCCAAGTGAAAATAAGCCTGTCCGGAGCCCGTGGTAGCTCCAGCTGCTTTGGAACACATTCTGCCACACTTGCTCTTTCTGCATGTCTCTAGCAGCCAGAAAGCGCTGTAAAGCGCTCTTTTCTCGAGAAAAGCAACACTCTGGGAGACCTCTGTAACTTTGCTTGCAGCAGCACCTTGGTGTGTTTTCTGTGTTCTCCAAGTGAAAATAAGCCTGTCCGGAGCCCGTGGTAGCTCCAGCTGCTTTGGAACACATTCTGCCACACTTGCTCTTTCTGCATGTCTCTAGCAGCCAGAAAGCGCTGTAAAGCGCTCTTTTCTCGAGAAAAGCAACACTCAGGGGGACTTCTGTAACTTTGCTTGCAGCAGCACCTTGGTGTGTTTTCTGTGTTCTCCAAGTGAAAATAAGCCTGTCCGGAGCCCGTGGTAGCTCCAGCTGCTTTGGAACACATTCTGCCACACTTGCTCTTTCTGCATGTCTCTAGCAACCAGAAAGCACTGTAAAGCGCTCTTTTCTCGAGAAAAGCAACACTCAGGGGGACTTCTGTAACTTTGCTTGCAGCAGCACCTTGGTGTGTTTTCTGTGTTCTCCAAGTGAAAATAAGCCTGTCCAGAGCCCGTGGTAGCTCCAGCTGCTTTGGAACACATTCTGCCACACTTGCTCTTTCTGCATGTCTCTAGCAGCCAGAAAGCGCTGTAAAGCGCTCTTTTCTCGAGAAAAGCAACACTCTGGGGGACCCCTGTAACTTTGCTTGCGGCAGCACCTTGGTGTGTTTTCTGTGTTCTCCAAGTGAAAATAAGCCTGTCCGGAGCCCGTGGTAGCTCCAGCTGCTTTGGAACACATTCTGCCACACTTGCTCTTTCTGCATGTCTCTAGCAGCCAGAAAGCGCTGTAAAGCGCTCTTTTCTCGAGAAAAGCAACACTCAGGGGGACCTCTGTAACTTTGCTTGCAGCAGCACCTTGGTGTGTTTTCTGTGTTCTCCAAGTGAAAATAAGCCTGTCCGGAGCCCGTGGTAGCTCCAGCTGCTTTGGAACACATTCTGCCACACTTGCTCTTTCTGCATGTCTCTAGCAGCCAGAAAGCGCTGTAAAGCGCTCTTTTCTCGAGAAAAGCAACACTCAGGGGGACTTCTGTAACTTTGCTTGCAGCAGCACCTTGGTGTGTTTTCTGTGTTCTCCAAGTGAAAATAAGCCTGTCCGGAGCCCGTGGTAGCTCCAGCTGCTTTGGAACACATTCTGCCACACTTGCTCTTTCTGCATGTCTCTAGCAGCCAGAAAGCGCTGTAAAGCGCTCTTTTCCCCAGAAAAGCAACACTCAGGGGGACTTCTGTAACTTTGCTTGCAGCAGCACCTTGGTGTGCTTTCTGTGTTCTCCAAGTGAAAATAAGCCTGTCCGGAGCCCGTGGTAGCTCCAGCTGCTTTGGAACACATTCTGCCACACTTGCTCTTTCTGCATGTCTCTAGCAGCCAGAAAGCGCTGTAAAGCGCTCTTTTCTCGAGAAAAGCAACACTCTGGGGGACTTCTGTAACTTTGCTTGCAGCAGCACCTTGGTGTGTTTTCTGTGTTCTCCAAGTGAAAATAAGCCTGTCCGGAGCCCGTGGTAGCTCCAGCTGCTTTGGAACACATTCTGCCACACTTGCTCTTTCTGCATGTCTCTAGCAGCCAGAAAGCGCTGTAAAGCGCTCTTTTCTCGAGAAAAGCAACACTCAGGGGGACCTCTGTAACTTTGCTTGCAGCAGCACCTTGGTGTGTTTTCTGTGTTCTCCAAGTGAAAATAAGCCTGTCCGGAGCCCGTGGTAGCTCCAGCTGCTTTGGAACACATTCTGCCACACTTGCTCTTTCTGCATGTCTCTAGCAGCCAGAAAGCGCTGTAAAGCGCTCTTTTCTCGAGAAAAGCAACACTCTGGGGGACCTCTGTAACTTTGCTTGCAGCAGCACCTTGGTGTGTTTTCTGTGTTCTCCAAGTGAAAATAAGCCTGTCCGGAGCCCGTGGTAGCTCCAGCTGCTTTGGAACACATTCTGCCACACTTGCTCTTTCTGCATGTCTCTAGCAGCCAGAAAGCGCTGTAAAGCGCTCTTTTCTCGAGAAAAGCAACACTCTGGGGGACTTCTGTAACTTTGCTTGCAGCAGCACCTTGGTGTGTTTTCTGTGTTCTCCAAGTGAAAATAAGCCTGTCCGGAGCCCGTGGTAGCTCCAGCTGCTTTGGAACACATTCTGCCACACTTGCTCTTTCTGCATGTCTCTAGCAGCCAGAAAGCGCTGTAAAGCGCTCTTTTCTCGAGAAAAGCAACACTCTGGGGGACCTCTGTAACTTTGCTTGCAGCAGCACCTTGGTGTGTTTTCTGTGTTCTCCAAGTGAAAATAAGCCTGTCCGGAGCCCGTGGTAGCTCCAGCTGCTTTGGAACACATTCTGCCACACTTGCTCTTTCTGCATGTCTCTAGCAGCCAGAAAGCGCTGTAAAGCGCTCTTTTCTCGAGAAAAGCAACACTCAGGGGGACTTCTGTAACTTTGCTTGCAGCAGCACCTTGGTGTGTTTTCTGTGTTCTCCAAGTGAAAATAAGCCTGTTCGGAGCCCGTGGTAGCTCCAGCTGCTTTGGAACACGTTCTGCCACACTTGCTGTTTCTGCATGTCTCTAGCAGCCAGAAAGCGCTGTAAAGCGCTCTTTTCTCGAGAAAAGCAACACTCAGGGGGACTTCTGTAACTTTGCTTGCAGCAGCACCTTGGTGTGTTTTCTGTGTTCTCCAAGTGAAAATAAGCCTGTCCGGAGCCCGTGGTAGCTCCAGCTGCTTTGGAACACATTCTGCCACACTTGCTCTTTCTGCATGTCTCTAGCAGCCAGAAAGCACTGTAAAGTGCTCTTTTCTCGAGAAAAGCAACACTCAGGGGGACTTCTGTAACTTTGCTTGCAGCAGCACCTTGGTGTGTTTTCTGTGTTCTCCAAGTGAAAATAAGCCTGTCCAGAGCCCGTGGTAGCTCCAGCTGCTTTGGAACACATTCTGCCACACTTGCTCTTTCTGCATGTCTCTAGCAGCCAGAAAGCGCTGGAAAGCGCTCTTTTCTCGAGAAAAGCAACACTCTGGCGGACCCCTGTAACTTTGCTTGCAGCAGCACCTTGGTGTGTTTTCTGTGTTCTCCAAGTGAAAATAAGCCTGTCCGGAGCCCGTGGTAGCTCCAGCTGCTTTGGAACACATTCTGCCACACTTGCTGTTTCTGCATGTCTCTAGCAGCCAGAAAGCGCTGGAAAGCGCTCTTTTCTCAAGAAAAGCAACACTCAGGGGGACTTCTGTAACTTTGCTTGCAGCAGCACCTTGGGGTGTTTTCTGTGTTCTCCAAGTGAAAATAAGCCTGTCCGGAGCCCGTGGTAGCTCCAGCTGCTTTGGAACACATTCTGCCACCCTTGCTCTTTCTGCATGTCTCTAGCAGCCAGAAAGCGCTGTAAAGCGCTCTTTTCTCGAGAAAAGCAACACTCAGGGGGACTTCTGTAACTTTGCTTGCAGCAGCACCTTGGTGTGTTTTCTGTGTTCTCCAAGTGAAAATAAGCCTGTCCGGAGCCCGTGGTAGCTCCAGCTGCTTTGGAACACATTCTGCCACACTTGCTCTTTCTGCATGTCTCTAGCAGCCAGAAAGCACTGTAAAGCGCTCTTTTCTCGAGAAAAGCAACACTCAGGGGGACTTCTGTAACTTTGCTTGCAGCAGCACCTTGGTGTGTTTTCTGTGTTCTCCAAGTGAAAATAAGCCTGTCCAGAGCCCGTGGTAGCTCCAGCTGCTTTGGAACACATTCTGCCACACTTGCTGTTTCTGCATGTCTCTAGCAGCCAGAAAGCGCTGTAAAGCGCTCTTTTCTCGAGAAAAGCAACACTCAGGGGGACTTCTGTAACTTTGCTTGCAGCAGCACCTTGGTGTGTTTTCTGTGTTCTCCAAGTGAAAATAAGCCTGTCCGGAGCCCGTGGTAGCTCCAGCTGCTTTGGAACACATTCTGCCACACTTGCTCTTTCTGCATGTCTCTAGCAGCCAGAAAGCACTGTAAAGCGCTCTTTTCTCGAGAAAAGCAACACTCAGGGGGACTTCTGTAACTTTGCTTGCAGCAGCACCTTGGTGTGTTTTCTGTGTTCTCCAAGTGAAAATAAGCCTGTCCAGAGCCCGTGGTAGCTCCAGCTGCTTTGGAACACATTCTGCCACACTTGCTGTTTCTGCATGTCTCTAGCAGCCAGAAAGCGCTGTAAAGCGCTCTTTTCTCGAGAAAAGCAACACTCAGGGGGACTTCTGTAACTTTGCTTGCAGCAGCACCTTGGTGTGTTTTCTGTGTTCTCCAAGTGAAAATAAGCCTGTCCGGAGCCCGTGGTAGCTCCAGCTGCTTTGGAACACATTCTGCCACACTTGCTCTTTCTGCATGTCTCTAGCAGCCAGAAAGCACTGTAAAGCGCTCTTTTCTCGAGAAAAGCAACACTCAGGGGGACTTCTGTAACTTTGCTTGCAGCAGCACCTTGGTGTGTTTTCTGTGTTCTCCAAGTGAAAATAAGCCTGTCCAGAGCCCGTGGTAGCTCCAGCTGCTTTGGAACACATTCTGCCACACTTGCTCTTTCTGCATGTCTCTAGCAGCCAGAAAGCGCTGTAAAGCGCTCTTTTCTCGAGAAAAGCAACACTCTGGGGGACCCCTGTAACTTTGCTTGCGGCAGCACCTTGGTGTGTTTTCTGTGTTCTCCAAGTGAAAATAAGCCTGTCCGGAGCCCGTGGTAGCTCCAGCTGCTTTGGAACACATTCTGCCACACTTGCTGTTTCTGCATGTCTCTAGCAGCCAGAAAGCGCTGTAAAGCGCTCTTTTCTCGAGAAAAGCAACACTCAGGGGGACTTGTGTAACTTTGCTTGCAGCAGCACCTTGGTGTGTTTTCTGTGTTCTCCAAGTGAAAATAAGCCTGTCCGGAGCCCGTGGTAGCTCCAGCTGCTTTGGAACACATTCTGCCACACTTGCTCTTTCTGCATGTCTCTAGCAGCCAGAAAGCGCTGTAAAGCGCTCTTTTCTCGAGAAAAGCAACACTCAGGGGGACTTGTGTAACTTTGCTTGCAGCAGCACCTTGGTGTGTTTTCTGTGTTCTCCAAGTGAAAATAAGCCTGTCCGGAGCCCGTGGTAGCTCCAGCTGCTTTGGAACACATTCTGCCACACTTGCTCTTTCTGCATGTCTCTAGCAGCCAGAAAGCGCTGTAAAGCGCTCTTTTCTCGAGAAAAGCAACACTCAGGGGGACTTCTGTAACTTTGCTTGCAGCAGCACCTTGGTGTGCTTTCTGTGTTCTCCAAGTGAAAATAAGCCTGTCCGGAGCCCGTGGTAGCTCCAGCTGCTTTGGAACACATTCTGCCACACTTGCTCTTTCTGCATGTCTCTAGCAGCCAGAAAGCGCTGTAAAGCGCTCTTTTCTCGAGAAAAGCAACACTCAGGGGGACTTCTGTAACTTTGCTTGCAGCAGCACCTTGGTGTGCTTTCTGTGTTCTCCAAGTGAAAATAAGCCTGTCCGGAGCCCGTGGTAGCTCCAGCTGCTTTGGAACACATTCTGCCACACTTGCTCTTTCTGCATGTCTCTAGCAGCCAGAAAGCGCTGTAAAGCGCTCTTTTCTCGAGAAAAGCAACACTCTGGGGGACTTCTGTAACTTTGCTTGCAGCAGCACCTTGGTGTGTTTTCTGTGTTCTCCAAGTGAAAATAAGCCTGTCCGGAGCCCGTGGTAGCTCCAGCTGCTTTGGAACACATTCTGCCACACTTGCTCTTTCTGCATGTCTCTAGCAGCCAGAAAGCGCTGTAAAGCGCTCTTTTCTCGAGAAAAGCAACACTCAGGGGGACCTCTGTAACTTTGCTTGCAGCAGCACCTTGGTGTGTTTTCTGTGTTCTCCAAGTGAAAATAAGCCTGTCCGGAGCCCGTGGTAGCTCCAGCTGCTTTGGAACACATTCTGCCACACTTGCTCTTTCTGCATGTCTCTAGCAGCCAGAAAGCGCTGTAAAGCGCTCTTTTCTCGAGAAAAGCAACACTCTGGGGGACCTCTGTAACTTTGCTTGCAGCAGCACCTTGGTGTGTTTTCTGTGTTCTCCAAGTGAAAATAAGCCTGTCCGGAGCCCGCGGTAGCTCCAGCTGCTTTGGAACACATTCTGCCACACTTGCTCTTTCTGCATGTCTCTAGCAGCCAGAAAGCGCTGTAAAGCGCTCTTTTCTCGAGAAAAGCAACACTCTGGGGGACTTCTGTAACTTTGCTTGCAGCAGCACCTTGGTGTGTTTTCTGTGTTCTCCAAGTGAAAATAAGCCTGTCCGGAGCCCGTGGTAGCTCCAGCTGCTTTGGAACACATTCTGCCACACTTGCTCTTTCTGCATGTCTCTAGCAGCCAGAAAGCGCTGTAAAGCGCTCTTTTCTCGAGAAAAGCAACACTCAGGGGGACCTCTGTAACTTTGCTTGCAGCAGCACCTTGGTGTGTTTTCTGTGTTCTCCAAGTGAAAATAAGCCTGTCCGGAGCCCGTGGTAGCTCCAGCTGCTTTGGAACACATTCTGCCACACTTGCTCTTTCTGCATGTCTCTAGCAGCCAGAAAGCGCTGTAAAGCGCTCTTTTCTCGAGAAAAGCAACACTCAGGGGGACTTCTGTAACTTTGCTTGCAGCAGCACCTTGGTGTGTTTTCTGTGTTCTCCAAGTGAAAATAAGCCTGTCCGGAGCCCGTGGTAGCTCCAGCTGCTTTGGAACACGTTCTGCCACACTTGCTGTTTCTGCATGTCTCTAGCAGCCAGAAAGCGCTGTAAAGCGCTCTTTTCTCGAGAAAAGCAACACTCAGGGGGACTTCTGTAACTTTGCTTGCAGCAGCACCTTGGTGTGTTTTCTGTGTTCTCCAAGTGAAAATAAGCCTGTCCGGAGCCCGTGGTAGCTCCAGCTGCTTTGGAACACATTCTGCCACACTTGCTCTTTCTGCATGTCTCTAGCAGCCAGAAAGCACTGTAAAGTGCTCTTTTCTCGAGAAAAGCAACACTCAGGGGGACTTCTGTAACTTTGCTTGCAGCAGCACCTTGGTGTGTTTTCTGTGTTCTCCAAGTGAAAATAAGCCTGTCCAGAGCCCGTGGTAGCTCCAGCTGCTTTGGAACACATTCTGCCACACTTGCTCTTTCTGCATGTCTCTAGCAGCCAGAAAGCGCTGGAAAGCGCTCTTTTCTCGAGAAAAGCAACACTCTGGGGGACCCCTGTAACTTTGCTTGCAGCAGCACCTTGGTGTGTTTTCTGTGTTCTCCAAGTGAAAATAAGCCTGTCCGGAGCCCGTGGTAGCTCCAGCTGCTTTGGAACACATTCTGCCACACTTGCTGTTTCTGCATGTCTCTAGCAGCCAGAAAGCGCTGGAAAGCGCTCTTTTCTCGAGAAAAGCAACACTCAGGGGGACTTCTGTAACTTTGCTTGCAGCAGCACCTTGGGGTGTTTTCTGTGTTCTCCAAGTGAAAATAAGCCTGTCCGGAGCCCGTGGTAGCTCCAGCTGCTTTGGAACACATTCTGCCACCCTTGCTCTTTCTGCATGTCTCTAGCAGCCAGAAAGCGCTGTAAAGCGCTCTTTTCTCGAGAAAAGCAACACTCAGGGGGACTTCTGTAACTTTGCTTGCAGCAGCACCTTGGTGTGTTTTCTGTGTTCTCCAAGTGAAAATAAGCCTGTCCAGAGCCCGTGGTAGCTCCAGCTGCTTTGGAACACATTCTGCCACACTTGCTGTTTCTGCATGTCTCTAGCAGCCAGAAAGCGCTGTAAAGCGCTCTTTTCTCGAGAAAAGCAACACTCAGGGGGACTTCTGTAACTTTGCTTGCAGCAGCACCTTGGTGTGTTTTCTGTGTTCTCCAAGTGAAAATAAGCCTGTCCAGAGCCCGTGGTAGCTCCAGCTGCTTTGGAACACATTCTGCCACACTTGCTCTTTCTGCATGTCTCTAGCAGCCAGAAAGCGCTGTAAAGCGCTCTTTTCTCGAGAAAAGCAACACTCTGGGGGACCCCTGTAACTTTGCTTGCAGCAGCACCTTGGTGTGTTTTCTGTGTTCTCCAAGTGAAAATAAGCCTGTCCGGAGCTCGTGGTAGCTCCAGCTGCTTTGGAACACATTCTGCCACACTTGCTGTTTCTGCATGTCTCTAGCAGCCAGAAAGCGCTGTAAAGCGCTCTTTTCTCGAGAAAAGCAACACTCAGGGGGACTTCTGTAACTTTGCTTGCAGCAGCACCTTGGTGTGTTTTCTGTGTTCTCCAAGTGAAAATAAGCCTGTCCGGAGCCCGTGGTAGCTCCAGCTGCTTTGGAACACATTCTGCCACACTTGCTCTTTCTGCATGTCTCTAGCAGCCAGAAAGCGCTGGAAAGCGCTCTTTTCTCGAGAAAAGCAACACTCAGGGAGACTTCTGTAACTTTGCTTGCAGCAGCACCTTGGTGTGTTTTCTGTGTTCTCCAAGTGAAAATAAGCCTGTCCGGAGCCCGTGGTAGCTCCAGCTGCTTTGGAACACATTCTGCCACACTTGCTCTTTCTGCATGTCTCTAGCAGCCAGAAAGCGCTGTAAAGCGCTCTTTTCTCGAGAAAAGCAACACTCAGGGGGACCTCTGTAACTTTGCTTGCAGCAGCACCTTGGTGTGTTTTCTGTGTTCTCCAAGTGAAAATAAGCCTGTCCGGAGCCCGTGGTAGCTCCAGCTGTTTTGGAACACATTCTGCCACACTTGCTCTTTCTGCATGTCTCTAGCAGCCAGAAAGCGCTGTAAAGCGCTCTTTTCTCGAGAAAAGCAACACTCAGGGGGACTTCTGTAACTTTGCTTGCAGCAGCACCTTGGTGTGTTTTCTGTGTTCTCCAAGTGAAAATAAGCCTGTCCGGAGCCCGTGGTAGCTCCAGCTGCTTTGGAACACATTCTGCCACACTTGCTCTTTCTGCGTGTCTCTAGCAGCCAGAAAGCACTGTAAAGCGCTCTTTTCTCGAGAAAAGCAACACTCAGGGGGACTTCTGTAACTTTGCTTGCAGCAGCACCTTGGGGTGTTTTCTGTGTTCTCCAAGTGAAAATAAGCCTGTCCAGAGCCCGTGGTAGCTCCAGCTGCTTTGGAACACATTCTGCCACACTTGCTCTTTCTGCATGTCTCTAGCAGCCAGAAAGCGCTGTAAAGCGCTCTTTTCTCGAGAAAAGCAACACTCTGGGGGACCCCTGTAACTTTGCTTGCAGCAGCACCTTGGTGTGTTTTCTGTGTTCTCCAAGTGAAAATAAGCCTGTCCGGAGCCCGTGGTAGCTCCAGCTGCTTTGGAACACATTCTGCCACACTTGCTCTTTCTGCATGTCTCTAGCAGCCAGAAAGCGCTGTAAAGCGCTCTTTTCTCGAGAAAAGCAACACTCAGGGAGACTTCTGTAACTTTGCTTGCAGCAGCACCTTGGGGTGTTTTCTGTGTTCTCCAAGTGAAAATAAGCCTGTCCAGAGCCCGTGGTAGCTCCAGCTGCTTTGGAACACATTCTGACACACTTGCTCTTTCTGCATGTCTCTAGCAGCCAGAAAGCGCTGTAAAGCGCTCTTTTGCCCGAGAAAAGCAACACTCTGGGGGACCCCTGTAACTTTGCTTGCAGCAGCACCTTGGGGTGTTTTCTGTGTTCTCCAAGTGAAAATAAGCCTGTCCGGAGCCCGTGGTAGCTCCAGCTGCTTTGGAACACATTCTGCCACACTTGCTCTTTCTGCATGTCTCTAGCAGCCAGAAAGCGCTGTAAAGCGCTCTGTTGCCCGAGAAAAGCAACACTCTGGGGGACCCCTGTAACTTTGCTTGCAGCAGCACCTTGGTGTGTTTTCTGTGTTCTCCAAGTGAAAATAAGCCTGTCCGGAGCCCGTGGTAGCTCCAGCTGCTTTGGAACACATTCTGCCACACTTGCTGTTTCTGCATGTCTCTAGCAGCCAGAAAGCGCTGTAAAGCGCTCTTTTGCCCGAGAAAAGCAACACTCTGGGGGACCCCTGTAACTTTGCTTGCAGCAGCACCTTGGGGTGTTTTCTGTGTTCTCCAAGTGAAAATAAGCCTGTCCGGAGCCCGTGGTAGCTCCAGCTGCTTTGGAACACATTCTGCCACACTTGCTCTTTCTGCATGTCTCTAGCAGCCAGAAAGCGCTGTAAAGCGCTCTTTTGCCCGAGAAAAGCAACACTCTGGGGGACCCCTGTAACTTTGCTTGCAGCAGCACCTTGGGGTGTTTTCTGTGTTCTCCAAGTGAAAATAAGCCTGTCCGGAGCCCGTGGTAGCTCCAGCTGCTTTGGAACACATTCTGCCACACTTGCTGTTTCTGCATGTCTCTAGCAGCCAGAAAGCGCTGTAAAGCGCTCTTTTGCCCGAGAAAAGCAACACTCTGGGGGACCCCTGTAACTTTGCTTGCAGCAGCACCTTGGTGTGTTTTCTGTGTTCTCCAAGTGAAAATAAGCCTGTCCAGAGCCCGTGGTAGCTCCAGCTGCTTTGGAACACATTCTGCCACACTTGCTCTTTCTGCATGTCTCTAGCAGCCAGAAAGCGCTGTAAAGCGCTCTTTTCTCGAGAAAAGCAACACTCAGGGGGACCTCTGTAACTTTGCTTGCAGCAGCACCTTGGTGTGTTTTCTGTGTTCTCCAAGTGAAAATAAGCCTGTCCGGAGCCCGTGGTAGCTCCAGCTGCTTTGGAACACATTCTGCCACACTTGCTCTTTCTGCATGTCTCTAGCAGCCAGAAAGCGCTGTAAAGCGCTCTTTTCTCGAGAAAAGCAACACTCAGGGGGACTTCTGTAACTTTGCTTGCAGCAGCACCTTGGTGTGTTTTCTGTGTTCTCCAAGTGAAAATAAGCCTGTCCGGAGCCCGTGGTAGCTCCAGCTGCTTTGGAACACATTCTGCCACACTTGCTCTTTCTGCATGTCTCTAGCAGCCAGAAAGCGCTGTAAAGCGCTCTTTTCTCGAGAAAAGCAACACTCAGGGGGACTTCTGTAACTTTGCTTGCAGCAGCACCTTGGTGTGTTTTCTGTGTTCTCCAAGTGAAAATAAGCCTGTTCGGAGCCCGTGGTAGCTCCAGCTGCTTTGGAACACATTCTGCCACACTTGCTGTTTCTGCATGTCTCTAGCAGCCAGAAAGCGCTGTAAAGCGCTCTTTTCTCGAGAAAAGCAACACTCAGGGAGACTTCTGTAACTTTGCTTGCAGCAGCACCTTGGTGTGTTTTCTGTGTTCTCCAAGTGAAAATAAGCCTGTCCGGAGCCCGTGGTAGCTCCAGCTGCTTTGGAACACATTCTGCCACACTTGCTCTTTCTGCGTGTCTCTAGCAGCCAGAAAGCACTGTAAAGCGCTCTTTTCTCGAGAAAAGCAACACTCTGGGGGACCTCTGTAACTTTGCTTGCAGCAGCACCTTGGGGTGTTTTCTGTGTTCTCCAAGTGAAAATAAGCCTGTCCGGAGCCCGTGGTAGCTCCAGCTGCTTTGGAACACATTCTGCCACACTTGCTCTTTCTGCATGTCTCTAGCAGCCAGAAAGCGCTGTAAAGCGCTCTTTTGCCCGAGAAAAGCAACACTCTGGGGGACCCCTGTAACTTTGCTTGCAGCAGCACCTTGGTGTGTTTTCTGTGTTCTCCAAGTGAAAATAAGCCTGTCCGGAGCCCGTGGTAGCTCCAGCTGCTTTGGAACACATTCTGCCACACTTGCTCTTTCTGCATGTCTCTAGCAGCCAGAAAGCGCTGTAAAGCGCTCTTTTCTCGAGAAAAGCAACACTCAGGGGGACTTCTGTAACTTTGCTTGCAGCAGCACCTTGGTGTGTTTTCTGTGTTCTCCAAGTGAAAATAAGCCTGTCCGGAGCCCGTGGTAGCTCCAGCTGCTTTGGAACACATTCTGCCACACTTGCTCTTTCTGCATGTCTCTAGCAGCCAGAAAGCGCTGTAAAGCGCTCTTTTCCCCAGAAAAGCAACACTCAGGGGGACTTCTGTAACTTTGCTTGCAGCAGCACCTTGGTGTGCTTTCTGTGTTCTCCAAGTGAAAATAAGCCTGTCCGGAGCCCGTGGTAGCTCCAGCTGCTTTGGAACACATTCTGCCACACTTGCTCTTTCTGCATGTCTCTAGCAGCCAGAAAGCGCTGTAAAGCGCTCTTTTCTCGAGAAAAGCAACACTCTGGGGGACTTCTGTAACTTTGCTTGCAGCAGCACCTTGGTGTGTTTTCTGTGTTCTCCAAGTGAAAATAAGCCTGTCCGGAGCCCGTGGTAGCTCCAGCTGCTTTGGAACACATTCTGCCACACTTGCTCTTTCTGCATGTCTCTAGCAGCCAGAAAGCGCTGTAAAGCGCTCTTTTCTCGAGAAAAGCAACACTCAGGGGGACCTCTGTAACTTTGCTTGCAGCAGCACCTTGGTGTGTTTTCTGTGTTCTCCAAGTGAAAATAAGCCTGTCCGGAGCCCGTGGTAGCTCCAGCTGCTTTGGAACACATTCTGCCACACTTGCTCTTTCTGCATGTCTCTAGCAGCCAGAAAGCGCTGTAAAGCGCTCTTTTCTCGAGAAAAGCAACACTCTGGGGGACCTCTGTAACTTTGCTTGCAGCAGCACCTTGGTGTGTTTTCTGTGTTCTCCAAGTGAAAATAAGCCTGTCCGGAGCCCGCGGTAGCTCCAGCTGCTTTGGAACACATTCTGCCACACTTGCTCTTTCTGCATGTCTCTAGCAGCCAGAAAGCGCTGTAAAGCGCTCTTTTCTCGAGAAAAGCAACACTCTGGGGGACTTCTGTAACTTTGCTTGCAGCAGCACCTTGGTGTGTTTTCTGTGTTCTCCAAGTGAAAATAAGCCTGTCCGGAGCCCGTGGTAGCTCCAGCTGCTTTGGAACACATTCTGCCACACTTGCTGTTTCTGCATGTCTCTAGCAGCCAGAAAGCGCTGTAAAGCGCTCTTTTCTCGAGAAAAGCAACACTCAGGGGGACCTCTGTAACTTTGCTTGCAGCAGCACCTTGGTGTGTTTTCTGTGTTCTCCAAGTGAAAATAAGCCTGTCCGGAGCCCGTGGTAGCTCCAGCTGCTTTGGAACACATTCTGCCACACTTGCTCTTTCTGCATGTCTCTAGCAGCCAGAAAGCGCTGTAAAGCGCTCTTTTCTCGAGAAAAGCAACACTCAGGGGGACTTCTGTAACTTTGCTTGCAGCAGCACCTTGGTGTGTTTTCTGTGTTCTCCAAGTGAAAATAAGCCTGTTCGGAGCCCGTGGTAGCTCCAGCTGCTTTGGAACACGTTCTGCCACACTTGCTGTTTCTGCATGTCTCTAGCAGCCAGAAAGCGCTGTAAAGCGCTCTTTTCTCGAGAAAAGCAACACTCAGGGGGACTTCTGTAACTTTGCTTGCAGCAGCACCTTGGTGTGTTTTCTGTGTTCTCCAAGTGAAAAGAAGCCTGTCCGGAGCCCGTGGTAGCTCCAGCTGCTTTGGAACACATTCTGCCACACTTGCTCTTTCTGCATGTCTCTAGCAGCCAGAAAGCACTGTAAAGTGCTCTTTTCTCGAGAAAAGCAACACTCAGGGGGACTTCTGTAACTTTGCTTGCAGCAGCACCTTGGTGTGTTTTCTGTGTTCTCCAAGTGAAAATAAGCCTGTCCAGAGCCCGTGGTAGCTCCAGCTGCTTTGGAACACATTCTGCCACACTTGCTCTTTCTGCATGTCTCTAGCAGCCAGAAAGCGCTGGAAAGCGCTCTTTTCTCGAGAAAAGCAACACTCAGGGGGACCCCTGTAACTTTGCTTGCAGCAGCACCTTGGTGTGTTTTCTGTGTTCTCCAAGTGAAAATAAGCCTGTCCGGAGCCCGTGGTAGCTCCAGCTGCTTTGGAACACATTCTGCCACACTTGCTGTTTCTGCATGTCTCTAGCAGCCAGAAAGCGCTGGAAAGCGCTCTTTTCTCGAGAAAAGCAACACTCAGGGGGACTTCTGTAACTTTGCTTGCAGCAGCACCTTGGGGTGTTTTCTGTGTTCTCCAAGTGAAAATAAGCCTGTCCGGAGCCCGTGGTAGCTCCAGCTGCTTTGGAACACATTCTGCCACCCTTGCTCTTTCTGCATGTCTCTAGCAGCCAGAAAGCGCTGTAAAGCGCTCTTTTCTCGAGAAAAGCAACACTCAGGGGGACTTCTGTAACTTTGCTTGCAGCAGCACCTTGGTGTGTTTTCTGTGTTCTCCAAGTGAAAATAAGCCTGTCCGGAGCCCGTGGTAGCTCCAGCTGCTTTGGAACACATTCTGCCACACTTGCTCTTTCTGCATGTCTCTAGCAGCCAGAAAGCACTGTAAAGCGCTCTTTTCTCGAGAAAAGCAACACTCAGGGGGACTTCTGTAACTTTGCTTGCAGCAGCACCTTGGTGTGTTTTCTGTGTTCTCCAAGTGAAAATAAGCCTGTCCAGAGCCCGTGGTAGCTCCAGCTGCTTTGGAACACATTCTGCCACACTTGCTGTTTCTGCATGTCTCTAGCAGCCAGAAAGCGCTGTAAAGCGCTCTTTTCTCGAGAAAAGCAACACTCAGGGGGACTTCTGTAACTTTGCTTGCAGCAGCACCTTGGTGTGTTTTCTGTGTTCTCCAAGTGAAAATAAGCCTGTCCGGAGCCCGCGGTAGCTCCAGCTGCTTTGGAACACATTCTGCCACACTTGCTCTTTCTGCATGTCTCTAGCAGCCAGAAAGCACTGTAAAGCGCTCTTTTCTCGAGAAAAGCAACACTCAGGGGGACTTCTGTAACTTTGCTTGCAGCAGCACCTTGGTGTGTTTTCTGTGTTCTCCAAGTGAAAATAAGCCTGTCCAGAGCCCGTGGTAGCTCCAGCTGCTTTGGAACACATTCTGCCACACTTGCTGTTTCTGCATGTCTCTAGCAGCCAGAAAGCGCTGTAAAGCGCTCTTTTCTCGAGAAAAGCAACACTCAGGGGGACTTCTGTAACTTTGCTTGCAGCAGCACCTTGGTGTGTTTTCTGTGTTCTCCAAGTGAAAATAAGCCTGTCCAGAGCCCGTGGTAGCTCCAGCTGCTTTGGAACACATTCTGCCACACTTGCTCTTTCTGCATGTCTCTAGCAGCCAGAAAGCGCTGTAAAGCGCTCTTTTCTCGAGAAAAGCAACACTCTGGGGGACCCCTGTAACTTTGCTTGCAGCAGCACCTTGGTGTGTTTTCTGTGTTCTCCAAGTGAAAATAAGCCTGTCCGGAGCTCGTGGTAGCTCCAGCTGCTTTGGAACACATTCTGCCACACTTGCTGTTTCTGCATGTCTCTAGCAGCCAGAAAGCGCTGTAAAGCGCTCTTTTCTCGAGAAAAGCAACACTCAGGGGGACTTCTGTAACTTTGCTTGCAGCAGCACCTTGGGGTGTTTTCTGTGTTCTCCAAGTGAAAATAAGCCTGTCCGGAGCCCGTGGTAGCTCCAGCTGCTTTGGAACACATTCTGCCACACTTGCTCTTTCTGCATGTCTCTAGCAGCCAGAAAGCGCTGGAAAGCGCTCTTTTCTCGAGAAAAGCAACACTCAGGGAGACTTCTGTAACTTTGCTTGCAGCAGCACCTTGGTGTGTTTTCTGTGTTCTCCAAGTGAAAATAAGCCTGTCCGGAGCCCGTGGTAGCTCCAGCTGCTTTGGAACACATTCTGCCACACTTGCTCTTTCTGCATGTCTCTAGCAGCCAGAAAGCGCTGTAAAGCGCTCTTTTCTCGAGAAAAGCAACACTCAGGGGGACTTCTGTAACTTTGCTTGCAGCAGCACCTTGGTGTGTTTTCTGTGTTCTCCAAGTGAAAATAAGCCTGTCCGGAGCCCGTGGTAGCTCCAGCTGTTTTGGAACACATTCTGCCACACTTGCTCTTTCTGCATGTCTCTAGCAGCCAGAAAGCGCTGTAAAGCGCTCTTTTCTCGAGAAAAGCAACACTCAGGGGGACTTCTGTAACTTTGCTTGCAGCAGCACCTTGGTGTGTTTTCTGTGTTCTCCAAGTGAAAATAAGCCTGTCCGGAGCCCGTGGTAGCTCCAGCTGCTTTGGAACACATTCTGCCACACTTGCTCTTTCTGCGTGTCTCTAGCAGCCAGAAAGCACTGTAAAGCGCTCTTTTCTCGAGAAAAGCAACACTCAGGGGGACTTCTGTAACTTTGCTTGCAGCAGCACCTTGGGGTGTTTTCTGTGTTCTCCAAGTGAAAATAAGCCTGTCCAGAGCCCGTGGTAGCTCCAGCTGCTTTGGAACACATTCTGCCACACTTGCTCTTTCTGCATGTCTCTAGCAGCCAGAAAGCGCTGTAAAGCGCTCTTTTCTCGAGAAAAGCAACACTCTGGGGGACCCCTGTAACTTTGCTTGCAGCAGCACCTTGGTGTGTTTTCTGTGTTCTCCAAGTGAAAATAAGCCTGTCCGGAGCCCGTGGTAGCTCCAGCTGCTTTGGAACACATTCTGCCACACTTGCTCTTTCTGCATGTCTCTAGCAGCCAGAAAGCGCTGTAAAGCGCTCTTTTCTCGAGAAAAGCAACACTCAGGGAGACTTCTGTAACTTTGCTTGCAGCAGCACCTTGGGGTGTTTTCTGTGTTCTCCAAGTGAAAATAAGCCTGTCCAGAGCCCGTGGTAGCTCCAGCTGCTTTGGAACACATTCTGACACACTTGCTCTTTCTGCATGTCTCTAGCAGCCAGAAAGCGCTGTAAAGCGCTCTTTTGCCCGAGAAAAGCAACACTCTGGGGGACCCCTGTAACTTTGCTTGCAGCAGCACCTTGGGGTGTTTTCTGTGTTCTCCAAGTGAAAATAAGCCTGTCCGGAGCCCGTGGTAGCTCCAGCTGCTTTGGAACACATTCTGCCACACTTGCTCTTTCTGCATGTCTCTAGCAGCCAGAAAGCGCTGTAAAGCGCTCTGTTGCCCGAGAAAAGCAACACTCTGGGGGACCCCTGTAACTTTGCTTGCAGCAGCACCTTGGTGTGTTTTCTGTGTTCTCCAAGTGAAAATAAGCCTGTCCGGAGCCCGTGGTAGCTCCAGCTGCTTTGGAACACATTCTGCCACACTTGCTGTTTCTGCATGTCTCTAGCAGCCAGAAAGCGCTGTAAAGCGCTCTTTTGCCCGAGAAAAGCAACACTCTGGGGGACCCCTGTAACTTTGCTTGCAGCAGCACCTTGGGGTGTTTTCTGTGTTCTCCAAGTGAAAATAAGCCTGTCCGGAGCCCGTGGTAGCTCCAGCTGCTTTGGAACACATTCTGCCACACTTGCTCTTTCTGCATGTCTCTAGCAGCCAGAAAGCGCTGTAAAGCGCTCTTTTGCCCGAGAAAAGCAACACTCTGGGGGACCCCTGTAACTTTGCTTGCAGCAGCACCTTGGGGTGTTTTCTGTGTTCTCCAAGTGAAAATAAGCCTGTCCGGAGCCCGTGGTAGCTCCAGCTGCTTTGGAACACATTCTGCCACACTTGCTGTTTCTGCATGTCTCTAGCAGCCAGAAAGCGCTGTAAAGCGCTCTTTTGCCCGAGAAAAGCAACACTCTGGGGGACCCCTGTAACTTTGCTTGCAGCAGCACCTTGGTGTGTTTTCTGTGTTCTCCAAGTGAAAATAAGCCTGTCCGGAGCCCGTGGTAGCTCCAGCTGCTTTGGAACACATTCTGCCACACTTGCTCTTTCTGCATGTCTCTAGCAGCCAGAAAGCGCTGTAAAGCGCTCTTTTCTCGAGAAAAGCAACACTCAGGGGGACCTCTGTAACTTTGCTTGCAGCAGCACCTTGGGGTGTTTTCTGTGTTCTCCAAGTGAAAATAAGCCTGTCCGGAGCCCGTGGTAGCTCCAGCTGCTTTGGAACACATTCTGCCACACTTGCTCTTTCTGCATGTCTCTAGCAGCCAGAAAGCGCTGTAAAGCGCTCTTTTCTCGAGAAAAGCAACACTCAGGGGGACTTCTGTAACTTTGCTTGCAGCAGCACCTTGGTGTGTTTTCTGTGTTCTCCAAGTGAAAATAAGCCTGTCCGGAGCCCGTGGTAGCTCCAGCTGCTTTGGAACACATTCTGCCACACTTGCTCTTTCTGCATGTCTCTAGCAGCCAGAAAGCGCTGTAAAGCGCTCTTTTCTCGAGAAAAGCAACACTCAGGGGGACTTCTGTAACTTTGCTTGCAGCAGCACCTTGGTGTGTTTTCTGTGTTCTCCAAGTGAAAATAAGCCTGTTCGGAGCCCGTGGTAGCTCCAGCTGCTTTGGAACACATTCTGCCACACTTGCTGTTTCTGCATGTCTCTAGCAGCCAGAAAGCGCTGTAAAGCGCTCTTTTCTCGAGAAAAGCAACACTCTGGGGGACTTCTGTAACTTTGCTTGCAGCAGCACCTTGGTGTGTTTTCTGTGTTCTCCAAGTGAAAATAAGCCTGTCCGGAGCCCGTGGTAGCTCCAGCTGCTTTGGAACACATTCTGCCACACTTGCTGTTTCTGCATGTCTCTAGCAGCCAGAAAGCGCTGTAAAGCGCTCTTTTCTCGAGAAAAGCAACACTCAGGGGGACCTCTGTAACTTTGCTTGCAGCAGCACCTTGGTGTGTTTTCTGTGTTCTCCAAGTGAAAATAAGCCTGTCCGGAGCCCGTGGTAGCTCCAGCTGCTTTGGAACACATTCTGCCACACTTGCTCTTTCTGCATGTCTCTAGCAGCCAGAAAGCGCTGTAAAGCGCTCTTTTCTCGAGAAAAGCAACACTCAGGGGGACTTCTGTAACTTTGCTTGCAGCAGCACCTTGGTGTGTTTTCTGTGTTCTCCAAGTGAAAATAAGCCTGTTCGGAGCCCGTGGTAGCTCCAGCTGCTTTGGAACACGTTCTGCCACACTTGCTGTTTCTGCATGTCTCTAGCAGCCAGAAAGCGCTGTAAAGCGCTCTTTTCTCGAGAAAAGAGCGCTTTACAGCGCT
>NW_028154400.1:0-38000 GCF_965231275.1 Zosterops lateralis
TGCAGCCCGGGGCTGTTGAGAAGGCCACAAGTCAGTCATTGTCATCACTTCAATGTCTTTAGGAGTTGTATCACCCACCCTCCTGGGTTCTCAACCTTGGGGACACTTGAAGCCCGAAGGCCAACATGTATCTCCCCCCTTCCCCTGGGTCTCAGCCCAGCACTTGTCCAAAAGCCCCCTCAGCTCCCCCAGGCAGCACCAGGGGCTGGGAAGAGCCACTGGGCCCCTGCTCCCCCATCCCAAAAGGTGTCCACGGGTTGATTCTCAGGCCCTGGAGCCCTCCGAGCCCCCACAGCCTCAGCCTCTGCTGGGTACCACGGGGCAAGGGCTGGTAACCCCCCAGGCATCTCCTGCAGGCCCTGAGCTGCAGCTCCATCCCCTTCTCCCGTGGGGAGAACCCTCCAGCCCCAGCATTTCCACCGTTCCACACTGTTTTGGGACTGCCTCTAGTGCCAAGGGCTTTATTCCACATCCTGGGGCTTTCTGTCTCGACTGGGCTCACAACTGCTGTTTCAGCCCTAGCCCTACAACCTTTACTGAATTAACATCAGATATTTAGAAAAAAAAAAAAAAAAAAAAAAAAAAAAAAAAAAAAAAAAAAAAAAAAACCACAAAGAAACAAAAACAAACAAACAAAAAAAAAAAAAACCACGAGCCAAAAATTTAATGCATTGAAACAAGCAAAATAATGAAAAGATGCAATAAATATGAAAAACATAGTTACTTCTAATAAAAGCAAAATAAAATAACAAAAAATGCATAAACTGCTGCTTTATTTCTGATCCTGTAAACACTGCTTTAAATCCAGAAACTACAGAAGCGCTTCTCGCCGGCCCCTGGTAGCACAGCCGGTCGTCCTGCGCCGCACCAGGCCCCGTACCAGGCCTCCGGCCGCCCTGGGTACGGCTGGCGCCACTGCCCCAGGACACCGCCGGCCCCCAGACACTGGCGCAGGCGGACACGGGAGTCGCGTCCGTGCTCACCCTCGCTCCCCGGGCCGGCAGCTGCGGACATCCCGTCCCGGCGCAGCGGCGCTCCTCCCGGCCGACCGACCGACCGCGCAGCTCGAAACACCGCTCCCCGTCCCGCCGCCGGACTGACGCCCCCGGCTCCTCAGGGCGTAATTTATGCCCCAGGACCGGCCAGCTCAGTCAATCACAAGCGGATGCAGCGCCGGCCCCGCCAATCCCTGCTGAGGAAGCGCCGGCCAGGTCAGCTCAGCCAATCACAAGCGGAGGCAGCGCCGGCCCCGCCAATCCCAGCTCGGCCAGGCGAGCCCCCCCCGCTGTCCCCTCACGGCCCCGCTCCCGCCAGGGCCGGCGGATCGGGGCCGGGGGGTTCGGGGCCCGGGCTGAGGGCGCGGCGGCATTGCGGTCGCGATCGGGACCGGGAGCGCTGCGGGCGGCACGAGCCGCTCCTGCTCCGCCCGCAGCCGGCGCTGCGCCGGCGTCCTGCCGGGGCTCCGGGCACGAGAGGACGGCGGCGGCGATTTTCCTGGTGCCGGCAGGGCTGTTGGGTGAGAGGATCTCAGTGTGAGACAAGTGACCACCCGAAACACACAAACAATAAGGGATGCTCAGAGTCGCAGCAGAAACACCACTGCCCTGACCACACAAATATATCAATTTTAGAAAACACAAACAAAAGCGCAGCAAAAAAGCGCCAACTCTTATTACTGCTAGTCCATTTCCCAAATATAATAAAAATAACCCCATCTCCATTCCCCTCAAAAACCTTCCAAAATATACACCCAGAACCCCCCAATTTAAAGACCTGCCTCTAACCAAATAAGAAGCATAAACCCCGCGTCTTTTAAACTATATAAATTCATCAACCTAACACATCAAAACCACAGAATTTTAAATCCTTAGTCCACACCAGCACACCATACACACCAATCCCATCACTACATACAAAAACAAAACCTATTTCCTATTACTAACATAACAAAAAAGTCTCAACTTTTAACTGCAATAAAAACACCTAATTAGCAGTAAAATCATCCTATTATAACTAACTCAAAACCCCAAACTTCCTCCAAAACAAATATTTTAAGTGCCAAAAACCCTCAAATACTTAAAGTAACTCCTTCAGAAATGCCTTCTGTACATTCCGGACTGATTTTGAGAGCAAAGCAAGGAAAGAAAAACCACACAGCTTGTTTTAAGAAAACTGTGGTCACTCCTGTGCATTCCCTGTCCAGGGTATTCAGCCCAGGCACAGACAGACTGCAGCACACAGATCTCCTTTGCTCTTTGTTAGTTTTACCCAGCCAAAGCAAAGACTTTTTTTTTCCCTTTTTCTTCAGGCTGTTTAAACCTGCTGCAGACTGGAAAACCCAGAGAAGCACAACAATAAACAAATCAATCTACAAAAATAAAAATAGCACAAATGTAAATTAACTGCACCAAAAACAATTATTCCAAACTCAATAAACCAATAATGCCTCAAAACCATCAAAACACACAGACCACCTGTAAATACACACAAAAACCAAATGATCCATTAGACTACAAACAATAACTCCCAAATTATCCAAAGCTATAAAACATACACTGTAGTCAAGCAGGCTCAATAAACAAACTCTATAATACAATAAACAATAATTAATTATAAATATTAAGAAACCCTAAAAAATGAACTACCTCACACTGTCTCAAACCCACTAAAGCAAACACTAGATGCTCACCATGATAAAAGCCACCACTAAATAAATAAAAACCTCCCCTATACCTCACACCACAGCCAATTACACCACTGTACACCTTAGAAAACAAACCCTGGAAAAACACAATATCCCCCAAAAACCACTTGAAAACCAAACTCAGTTCAGAAATACTCTGATCATGTGAACTATTAATTCTAACATGAAATAAATACACCACACATCCCTCACCATACACCACCTACAAACAGAATAAAGCCACACAATAAATCATTAAAAACCACCAAACAGAAAAAAACAGCTCTACCCAACCTGAATCCCTCCACACAACACACAAAACCCCAATAACACATTTCAGAACTCCCTCAAAAAGAGCTACTTAAATTAATTCTACCTCAAATACAAACAAAGCAATCCATAAAGTTACCTTCACTCAAAAACCAAATTATATATAACAAATAATACCAAAAAAAATCACACAAAACACTACACACCACCTAAGAACATCATATTGAAAAGAAGCCACATAGAAGGGCCACTATTAATTAAAATTCCAGGTGAAAAGAAAATCTCTCCAGTTTAAACACAGAAAACAACAGAAAAAGGAGTTTCTTCAATCAATTTGAACTCCTTTTGTCTCCATAACTCCTTTTTCTCCTGGGAGCACCGGGGAGGGATTGGTGAGACAAAGCTGAAAAAGAAAAAAAAGTCCCCCCTATAAACCCACACTGGCTTACCTTCTGCTGCTGCTGGGTATAAAGGTTTGTCCCTCGTGGCCTCCAGAAGTGACGCTCCAAACCCACGTGCTCCTGCCTTCACTCCAAGAGCCACAGCCACGACCTGAGCACTCACTGCTCACAGCTGGATACCGAACTGAGCTGAGGCTCCCCCTCTTAAAGCGCCCCCCGGCTGGAACCGCCCCCTCGTTATCCATTACGGCTCCCAACTGTGCCTGGCCTGTCCCCTCATTATCCATTACATCTCCACAGTGCCGGGGGAGCGGGGCCGGGAGGAATCGGGGTCGGTGCTGAGCGTGGGGCGGAGCCGGGGGCGGTTCCCGGGGCCCGCTGTCCAATCAGCGCTGCCGATTCCTCAACGAGCCCGCCAACTGGGAGCCGGGCGGGGATTCAAATCGGTGCCGGAAAAAGCCGATGCTCTATGAGCTCGGTGTGGAACTCTCCGGTGGGGTCCGGGGTCCTGGCACCTGGGACCCGCCCCGCGCCCGTGGAGCCCCGCCCCCGGCACTGCCCGGCCCCGCCCCCGCCCGCCTCTGGGCCCCGCCCCCGGCACTGCCCGGCCCCGCCCCCGCCCGCCTCTGGGCCCCGCCCCACAGCGCCCTGGCTCCGCCCCGAGTCCGCCCAGCGCCCCGCCTTCTTCAAGTCCCATTTAACCAGAATGATTTTTTGGGGTAGGAGCACCCAAAGCCAGCAGAACTGGCCTTAATCACTTTTGGGGATCTCTCTTTTCTTCCTCACCAAACTCCCACTGTCAAAACCCACCCTGAGGCTCAGCTCCCCATCCCTTCAATCCCTCCAAGGACCTCGGCTTGGATTTCCCAATCCAACAAGGCAGAAATTATATCCTAATTGCAGTAAGTGCTTAAGAAATAATTGAAAGACATGAAAGGAATGAAGAGAAATTAAACAAGAGCTGCCAGCTCCAGGGGCCATCCAAGGGCAGGTAAAACCCCTTACCATTTATTTTAATTAACCAACTCGGAGCAATTAACACCACACTGAGAGAGTATGATTCTTTTCAATTGAGTCATAGATTAATATTGCAGAATGTAAAAAACCTTTCTAAACCCAGAAACTCTTTTAAGAGACACACAGGGCACAGCTGCAGACAGAGTCTGGTGATTCAGGGGAAAAACCCCAAAGTTTTCAGTCTTTAGCATCTTCCACAATGTCACCGTTGACAGCAAACATGGCTTCAGCCTCAGCAAGACAGACTCAGAGATTTTGCAGATCCTGGTCTCGCCTCAGCCTTTCAGCAGGTCCAGTCTGCAAGGAGAGAGAAGAAAATGGGTCAGAATGGACAGCCTACCTCCAGAAAATCAGCATCATCCATAAAGCATTAAATAGAGCTGGAAGTACTTCCCCAAAGGTCCATTTCCCTGCGGACTGAGGGCTCCAAGTTGAAGCAGAGGCTGCACCTGCCAAGGGCAGACTTTGGGAACCCCAGAAGTAAAATCTGCTCGATATTTCAATACAAAGTGACAGCAAAAACATTAAGTCCATTTGCACAAAAGGCAGAAGAGACGTGACTCAAAGTTAAGTCAAGATCTGGAGAAGTGAATCACAACTAACTAAAAACAACCTGTCAAATTATTGAGACACAAATAGGAACCTAATGCTGAGCTGGATAAACACAAAATGCTAATTTCCATGAAAATTGAAGGAAAAGTTGCTGAAGATCTTCCATAACACAAGACAGCAATGACATGAAGCAGTCCAGTACGTGTTACAATGCACTGAAATGCTCTGGGTGAAATCATCTGTTCTGCAGAAACTGTTGAAGCACATTAAAATTTCACAGAGATGATTAAAAAAAAATGATATCAGGTTAAATCTCACCCTTTGCAGCATCTCTTGCAAGACAGCTCGACTTTCAAGAGTTAATGGTTCCTCATGAATAAGAGCTTGCTTTTCCGGGGTTCCTGGAATAGAGCCCAGATGCCACAGTTCAGATCCTGAAGCCAAAAATCCAAATACAGCACTCCTTCAGAACCCTGAGGGACAGCCACGGATTCTGGGGCTACAGGAAACAGTGAAAAATGGCACCAAGAACAGTGCAGTGCTGGCTGGGAGAAGCAGCATTACTCTGTCCGAGAAAATGCCATTCTGCAGCCGGTTTAGTGCTCTAGAGAATTTTACTGCCATGGGGGGGAAAAATAAAATAAAAAATAAATAAATAAATAAATAAAAAGTATTATAGTTGGGGAATGAAGGAAAAAAATCCCCAAACCGCTGTCCAGAGTACGAGGGTGAACATCCACAACAGCACAGCAAAATAAATGGGAACTCCAGAAAATAACAGAGACATTAAATCCAGTTCAGAGGAACAACCACCCTCCATTAGAACAATGCTCTCACCAAAGAACTCTGGCATGGAGCCTTAATTCAGGATACAGTTACTGAAGAATACCTGAAGACCACTTTTAAGTGCTGTACACCAAACTAAACCCAACCCCGCTTCCATTCTCTAGACAGATTCTCAGACAGCTGAGTGAGAGTCTCAAGCACACACTCAGTTGTCAGATTTGCCTTTGCCCACCTCAGCAAGGACAGAGCAGACGTGGCCAGTGCAGGTCAGACCCACCCCAAGCCCTGCCTGAGCCCCTCTAGCCACTCTTCCCCCTGCTAAGGCTGACCCCAACAGGCTCCAGCCAGGCCCTTTAGGAGTTTGCTTTGTGCACCCTCCTGATCTAATGGGAATGAACCCTCCTCTGCCCGGGGCCCAGTGAGATTTTCCTGGACAAAATGCAATTTCTCATACAAAAGGCAGACACGGTTGTTTTGTTTGTGATTTTTTTCTAGTATTTGCCTTACACAGGTGATGTTCCTCACAACTCAGCACTACGATGCCAACAGCAGCAATACAGAAAACCCCTCTGGGACAGAGCAGCAGAAAAACCCACCTCCAGACTCACCAGAGAGATGACAGGAGCGCCCTCCCTGCGATGCCTGCTGAGCCAAGTGGAGCTGGCAGGGTGACCCATGGACGTTCTGTGTTCACCTTTCAACAGAGTCAATGCAGAAACAGAACAAATCTCTCTTGGCGTCGAGATGCCTTCAGGTGCACCTGGAGATGCTGCAGTGTCCTTCAGCAGCCAGAGCAGAACAGGGTTTCTACCGTGCTGTGAGAAATACAATTCAATCAGAAGAAAATAAAAGGAAGCACCTCTCCTTGTATTTTTATATTAAAAAAAATCATGCATTAGAATTTTTTTAAGCGTTCATTCTTGCTTTTATGCAAGTGTAAGTTATGAGGACTCAACTTCCAGCCTGAAATTGCAACAGCCCCTCAGGCTGACTGAGCTCAGCCAGACCACCAGAATCACTGAATTGTGGAAGGGAAAGCTCATCCCATTCCAGCCCCACCCAGGGCACGGACACCTTCCACCAGATCCAGGGGCAGCCACAGCTTCTCTGGGGAACCTGTGCCAGGGTCCCGCCGCCCTCACAGGGAACAATTCCTTCCTGATATTTAATCTAAACCGGCCTCTGAGGCATAAACTGAAAAATCACAACTAATTCTTTATAGTAAACTAAAGACCATATACATTATGTATATTAGTATAGTATAGTATATAGTATATTATATAGTATACAATATAGTATATTAGAATACATTCCAAGTAGTATTTTAAAATATATAAGATAAATTTATTATTATATATTACATATACATAATATATTTTATATATATATTAATATATTATTAATATATTTAGTAACACTGTGCTTATTACTTTTTTGCATATATTTAAACATTACAAATAAGAAACCTTCAAATAATCAGACAATGAACTAGAAGAACTAACCCAAACAACAGAATAACAGCATTAAGAGCACAAATAAAGAAATGAACACAGACTCTAAAATAATATGTTCTCTTAAAATTGTGCCAAAAAAGCCAAAGCACACGTGAGAAAGAGAAAGGTGAAAAAATGAATAAAAAAAGACCCCCCCCAGGGCCTGGAGACCACCACCACTAAAAACTGACCGTGCGCAGAAAAAGATAAAGTAATTACTATTCCAAACGAAAATAACCAAGATCAAAAAATAAATATGTACGAAGAAAGCCTGTAAGACATTATGCATATGTAAAACCTCAGAAAATAAGAAAGGGGGCAAATCCGGCCCGGAACTGCCCTGGGCTCGTTCGGTTCGGCTGAGGGGGCGACGTTCGGGGACACTCGGCTGGGTTCGGCTGTTCGGCGATTTCCGTCAGCAGTCGGCTATTCTCAGCTGTTCGACAACACTCGGTGATTTTCGTCACTCTCCGGCTCTTTCCGATTGCTAAGAGCATTACGTCACTTTCGCCCCTCCCTGCCGCCATCTTTAGAAGGTCAGGCGCAGCGAGCCGCGCCGCCATCTTGGTTGTGGCACACTTAAGGACCCCATCGGTGTTTAACACAGACGCCTGACGAAAACGCCTACCCTGAACCCAGCTGCGTCTAGCTGAACCCACAGCGCGTGTCCGTACATCTGGAAACGCCACAGAAAATCGTCCCCGAGCGGCGCCGTGGTCGGGATTTTTATGCAGGCAGTTAGATAGACACACTAAAGGTCCTCTCTGTTTCCCGCCCTTTTGGCCGCCCTCTTTAAAAGGTCAAGCGCCGCGAGCCGCGCCGCCATCTTGGTTGTGGCACCCCCCTCAAATGTCCCCCTCGGCTGCTCGCACAGGCGCCGGACCACATCGCCTGCCCGAACACTGCCGTGGCGCCGCTCAGCCCCCATCCCGTGTCCACTCACCTGCGTACGCCGCGGAAAAAGCTCCCGGGCGGCTCCGTAGTCCAGGTCGCGCGCAGGGAGCCGGCTGCCACGTGTCCGGGTGCTCACATTTGTTTTCCGGCCTTTTTGGCCGTGATCTTTCGGCGCCCGGGCGGCAAAACTGCTCGGGGCTGCTGCGGCGGAGACCTGCAGTACCGAAATTTATCCACGAGATGGCAGCATTGCCTTACAGATCACAGCCTGGGGGAGAGCTGCAGTACCGATCTTTATCCACAGGATGGCAGCATTGCCTTACAGATCGGCTCGGGGGAGAGCTGCAGTACCGCTCTGTGTCCACACGGTGGCAGCGCTGCCGCACGGAGCGGAGGCAGAAAAGAACGTGGCCAAAATTCCCCTTCCAAACATCCCCGAAAATAAAGGCCCCAAAAGACCCACAACCACAACAACTACGAGAATCCCACCATATACTAAGCCAAAACCAAAAAAGTCTTCATTTTAGGCTATATTTAAATATTCCTTCTATTTCTTATTATGATATTTCTGTTAATCATTACCATTTATCTATTATATCATGTACATTATATTCCATATATTTTACATATTGTAATATATGGAACATTTAATAATATTGATTGCATCTATTGATATAATTTTTTGTATTTTACAGTTCTCTTTTTGCTACTTTTTTTTCAATTTCTGTTTACTTCTTGATATTTTAAATTATATGAATTCATTCACCAAACACATCAGAACCACACTTAATTAGAATTGAAGGACCCTGGTTTTCTAAGGGGTAAATATTTAATCTTTATTAAAATAATAATCTCGATTTTGGGGAGGGGGGAATTGTTTGTGGGGGGTTTTGTTCTGGGTTTTTCTTGTTTGCTTAGTTTTGGATTTCTTGGCTAATTAACAAGGAGGTTCAGAGAGTTAGAAAATAAAAGGTTTAATTTTATTGCTACCTCTGAAAAACACCTGACCTCAAGTTACTCCTGGTAATACTGTGCATGGGGAGAATGAGACCTGAGAGGAAAAAAAGGGCACCACAGTCTTTACACCTTTCGCTGTTAAAGCTTTTTAATTTAGCAGATAATACAGAGGTTTTTTGCTAACTGCACTCTCAATTATTTCCAGACACCCAATGGACGTGGAGGTCATTTTTCAACTTCTTTCTTGCCAACAGCCAAACTTCCACCTACCCGGGGTAAGAAAGAGAATGGAGAAAAATAATAATAAAAAAAAATGAACAAATAAAACATAAAAAACATGAGGAGGGAAAAATAGGATTAAAAAGTTAAAGGTTTCTGTGTAGAAGTCCACCAGAAGGGTGGTCAGTGTGCAGAGAATGGGAGGCTCCTGGAAAACAGAGAATGGTTGGTCTTTATTCATGTTATTCTTTATTCTTTTTATATTAAAGCATGGCAGAAATTATTTTAGTGTTCTTTCATGTCATTCTTTCCTGGTTTTCCTCTCCTTTAGGGCCAAACTTCCACTTACTCTGGGTAAGAAATAGAATTTTTAAAAGGAACAAAGAAAACATGAAAAAATAAAAATAAATAAAATTGAATAAAAATTAGGAAAAAGGTTTTAAAAATTAAAAATGCAAAAAAAAAAACCCATGGAAATAAAATAAAAATCAAAAAAAACCTAAACGTAATATTAAAAAAAAGTTAAAAATTAAAAATAAATATAAAATCTTTTAAAGAACACAAAACAACAGCTGGACTGGGATAAGGCCTTCCAGGGGCTTTGCTTCCTACTGGCTCCATCCTTTTTTGCCAACTACCTGCAAGAGGAAAAACAACAGGGATAAAGTTTCAAACAGGATGTCCTTGGTTTGAGGCACTTCAAAATAAGATTTTTAACAAAATAAGTTGGCCAAGAAAGAGACTCAAAATCAAGATGTAAGTCTCACAGCTACATAAAAAAAAAAAAAAAGTGTCTCTGGTGTGCATAACTTGTCAGCCCCTCATGTTTTCAGTCCTTAAATTGATTTTTACCAAGGAGAACTCGACAGCTCCAGACACTTTGTGTCAATCCAGGAATACCCTCTACAGCCCAACTACACCCCACATGACAAATTTCAACTCCCCAGGACTTGCCCCATTCCCCCCACACCCAGACTGAGCAACAAGGCAGAGCAGCTCCAGGCCAAACACACCAACACCCGTGACACAGGACAGGACAAAAGGGGGGACACAACAGGGACAGAAATATCTGGGCAAGAAGAATGACCCTGAGGACCGAGAGAACTCGCAATGAGATGACCAAGGTCAGACCGATGGAGAGCTGACCAGGCTCAGAGAACCCTGCAGGAAGAAGATGCCAATGGGATCACTGATCCCAAGAAAGGCAGAGATGGATGCCCGAGAATCCTACGGTCAGAATCCTCCACTGAGCTGTGCACTTTTAGAAGACCTAATCTGCCAGAATGGATCACAGCAGGGCACAGCTGTGGATACAGCTCAGAACAAGACCTGGAAAGGCACCAGCCTGAATGGTTGTGGAGAGAGATGGATTCTGATGTGTGTCTGAGCACCTGAGTCAAAGTTCAATGATATCAGTGCCTGTCCAAGGAACAGGGAGATGTTAAGAACGATGCCTGGGGTTTCCGAAAGACCCCTTGAAGGGTTAAGGCAAAAGACACACAAAACAAAACACATAACAGACACAGAGTGCACAACAGACAAGTGACACGACATGCCCTGGGACTGCTCTGCCCTGCACACCTCAGCACTGTGAGACCTTCCCTTCACGTGCCCTAAAGGGGTCACATCTTGGACATCCCCATCTCCAAACCCGACCCAAAAATCCCTTCCGGTGACTCCCAACCCACACCCCACTTTCACCCCCTCTGTGGCTTTGAGCCCTTCACTTATCTCTGGGATGTTCAGGGATGAGAATCCACATCAGGGGCCAAGGAAGGCTGTCTCTGCCTCAGGGAAATTCCTGCTGTCTCAGTCAGGTGCCATAAAGAAAACCAAACATCCATGGATGATCTCAGCAGGGCTGTTGGCAGGCGGGTGAGAGGATCTCAGTGTAATACAAGTGGACGACATGAAACACCCAAACAATAATGGAGGCTTAGAGTTACACCAGAAACAGCACTACCCTGACCACACAAATATATCAATTTTAGAAACAAAAACACAAACAAAAGTCCACCAAAAAAAGTACCAAGTCTTCGTACTTATAGCCAAGCTACCAAATATAATAAAGATAACCCAATGTCCATTCCCCTCAAAAAGCCTCCAAAATATAGACTCAGAACCCCCCAACTTAAAGACCTGTCTCTAAACAAATAAGAAGCAGAAAACCCATGTCTTTTGACCTATATAAATTCATTAACCTATCAAAAATTAACAGCACCAAAACCAATTATTTCTACTCTAATAAACTCACAATATCTCAAAGCCATCAAAACAAACAAACCACCTAAATTCACACAAAACCAAGAGATTCATTTGAGTACAAACGATATCTCCTAAATTATCCATAACTATAAAACATGTACCATAGTCAAGCACGCTAAAAAAACAACCCCCTATAATACAATAAACAATAATCTAATTATAAATTTTAATAAATCCTATAAAATTACCTACATCACACTGTGTCTAGGCCGCTAAAACAAACATAACACACTTGCCATGATAAAAGCCACCACTAAAAAAACCTCCCCCATACCTCACACCACAGCCTATTACACCACTGTAAACCTTTGAAAACATACCCTTGAAAAACACATTTTCCCTAAAAAGCAGTTCAACAACAAAACTCAGTTCAAAAATACTCTGGCCAACATGCAAACTATGAAACCCAACATGAAATAAATACACCATATTTCCCTCATCATGTGGCATCTACAAAATAAATAACACTACACAATAAAACATTAAAAACCACCTTAAAACCACAAAAAAGAAAAAACTAGCTCTGTCCAACCTGAATCCCTACATATAATACACAAAACCCCAATAATACACACCAGAAGCCTCTCAAAAAAAAGCTACTTAAATTAGTTCTACCTCAAATACAAAAAAATCCACTATAACATCATCTTTACTCAAAAACCAAGTTGCACACAATAAATAACACCAAAAAAGTCAAACAAAATGCTACATACTACCAAAGAACCCAATACTGAATAAAGAACACATAAACATACACAACTCATTAAAATTCTAGGTGAAAATGAGTTTCCTCCAGTTCAAACATAGAAAACTACAGAAGAGGAATTTTTTTTTTCGCAATTTCAACTTCTTTTATTTCCATAACTCCTTTTTTTTTCTAGGAGCACCAGGGAGGGATTACTAAGATAAAGCTGAAAAGGAAACAAAGCCCCCTCTATAAACCCACACTGGCTTACCTTCTGCTGATGCTCGGTATAAAGGCTTATCCCTCATTACCTCCCAAAGTGATGCTCCAAATCCACGTGCTCCCACCTTCACTCCATGAACCACGTCCAAGACCTCAGGATGAGCTCCTCACACCCCACGGCCGATACCAAACCGAGCTGAGGCTCCCCCTCTTAAACCGTCCCCGGCCAGAACCGCCCCTCATTATCCATTACAGCTCCCACTGTCCATTACAGCCTGGTCTGTCCCCTCCTCATCCTAGTGGCTCACACCTGTGGGGGAGTGGGGCCGGGGGGAACCGGAGCCGGGATCTCTGCCGGGGCCGGGGGGAGGCCGGGGCAGGGGATCGGGACCGGGGGAATCGGGGCCGGGGGAAAGCGGGGCCGGGGGGAACCGAGGGACAGCGGAGCCCCCGGGCCCTCAGCGCGGGCGGGGCGGGGCCGGGGAACCGGGGCCGGGGGGATCGAGGCCAGTGCCAGGGCCGGGGAACCGGGGCCGGGGGGAACCGGGGTCGGCGCTGAGGGAGGGGCGGAGCTCCCGGGCCCTCAGGGCGGGGCAGGGCGGGGCCGGGGCGGTTCTTGGGGCCCGCTGTCCAATCAGCGCTGCCCATGCCTGAGAGAGCCCGCCAATCGCGGGCCGGGCGGGGCTTCAAAAGGGTCCCGGAAGAGGCTTCTGGGTTTATGGCTCGGTGTGGAGCTCTCTGGGCGGTCTGTGGGGTGTCCCTGGGCTGTTTTAGTGCGGTAAGACTATCCTCATTTATTTCCCTGCAGGGTATGGTGTGTGGGACTGTATTGAGGTATACGTTATATGGTGGGTAGTAACAGGTGCAGCTGGGGTTGGGTTGAGAGCCCGTTGTTCCGTGCCTTGGTCGGAATTTGCCTTAGAATTGCACGACCTTTTCCTCTGGGCGGCTGGGAATATGCTGGGAGTATGAATATGCTGAGCCTTGGTGTTTTTGCAAGTGAGAGGGAGACACGTACTTTTGGGGTATGTTGTTTGGGGAAGGTACAGAACTTTGCCTACCTTGGTTTTTTCCCTTTAATCTCTTGCAGTGCATGGGTCTCGCTGGGGTCTGATGCTGAATGTATTAATTAGGCTTTAACTGGGACAGAACATGGCAGGAAGAAACAGTCTTTTGAGGTTGATTCATAAAGTAACTTGAATAATAAAATTTCTGTGGAAGTTACTATAGAATTTGTAAGAGGTACCTATTAGAAGAGGAGGCAGCTTTTGAGTAATGTGAGTTATTTCTGCTAGTTTAAGTTTTCCTTTTCAAGGTATTGGGCATCTGCAAGTTTGCCATAACTTGTGAAGTGCCAAGGCCTGAACAACAGGCCCTGAGCTCAAGTTGACCTGGAGATAAAGGTTTAAACCAGATGTTGTGTTTGCATCCCCTCAGTAGTGAAATAGCCAGGATCATTAGTGTTCTGGACTAGGTCAGTGCTCGTTAGTGAAGCATGGCTTGACCTTCCTGCGTTCAGAGGCCGGACAGGGCCCCGAGATCAGTCCTGTGGCCTCGTTGGGAGATGCAGTGCCGAAGGCAGCTCTTGCGTGGCTCTTGAAGCCCTGGCCAGGCTTTGGGCACATCCAAGAGGAGGCTGAGCCCAGCTGTGCCTGCAGTGGGAGTTGCGTGAGCCCGTTCATTGCCCGCAACTGTGTGACCTGGGCCCTGTCCCGGCATGGCCAGAGCCTCTTTGCCTGATGGTGGACACACTCGTGGGAATTCCCAGTTCTCCAGGGCTGGGCTGTGACAGGGGATTCCCAGCTGCTGTGTGGCTATGGAGGGTGAGGAAGCCTCAGAGTCCCTGGTGTTGGACCTCAGTCCCTGTAGGTGATCTTGGGTAGCAGTGCTGAGGGACACTGCTGAGCTTCTCCTTGGGGGTTCTCTGCTGCTTTGAGTAGGGAGATGCACATTTCCATCTAGCTCAGGATTGCTTGGGCAAACGAACGGAGCCCTGGAAGGTCCTTGAATGTGTGGGGTTTTTCTCTAGTCCTGGCTTAGAGTAACCTTCTGTCCTAAAGGGATCGAGCAGCACTTGCTGCTGCTGGGAGACTTCAGTTCCTTTCCTTCCAAATGTTTGGAATGCTCTGTAGCTGATGTGCTGCTATCAACATGTGCAAGGTTCCTGTCTTTGCAGCATATTTTATCGTATTCCCCGTGAGATTGAATGTCCCTGCAGTGATTTGTGACCTGCTGAAATGTTAAAGCCAAGCGAGTGATAAGCTCATTGTTTTTCCAAATGTGTCCTTTTACCTCTGTTTTGCCTCCCCATTAATAGTAAAATAAGGCCATTCTCCCTGTTGGTGTCTGTGTCCATTCTCCTGCCACTGTGGACCGGAAAAACACTCGGTCACTGGTCACTGCCTGGAGTGGTGCAAGGAGAGATCCCAGGGCAGCCACCAAGTCTCCACTTGCTCCTTTTCCCTGGTGAGCTCCTTGGGGTGAGTGCAGTGATCCCTGAGGATGGAGAAGGGCTTGGAATGAGGGAAAAGACTTGGAGAAACCATTTTCCAGAAGGATGTGAGCCTGAAGGTTTGTCCGTTATCTGGTGCTTTTGTCCATCTCATGTGTTTTCTGTTTTTAATGATTGTTTAAGTTTGAGGACACTAATTTCAAAATGAAGAGGGCATTTCTAGGGCATATTTTTTTATGATTTTTATGCCTTTTTGTTTTGTGGAAAGAATTAATTTTGTTTTCATGTTTTGTCCTTCAGGACGTGCAGAAGCTCAGTTGACCCTCCCACACCGAGCAGTGCCAGTGCACAGCAGTGAAATGCATCAGTTGTTGTCTGAATGGATTAAACCTGTTGGTGCTGCTGTTGGTTCACTGTGAGGATTTGTTGTTCCTATGCACTTGGGGGGCTTTGGCCACGCTCGGGGGGATGTAAAATAAGCACTGGGGGCTGCTCTGGATATGTGTGCTCTGGACATGAGCACTGGGTTTGGCAGCGAGGCTGAAGGGTTTGTGAGAGCAGAGCAGGGAATGGACAAGTCAGCTCCAGCAGGGTGAGGTATATCTGCTTCTGCTTCCAGAAGCTTGTAATTTGTGGAAATTTTAAAGCCTGTGGCTGTAATTAGTAGTAATAATAGTGCCCTCTTTTATCTCTTAAGGTCCCTGGCCAACATGGAACAAGAACTGACCCAGAACTTGTTGGTGCCCTGGTAGAGAGAGAAGTAGCAAATGGTATTGAGAGAATTTCTGTGGGGATATGTGAGATCCTGGTGTTCCTGTGAGCTTAAGAAATGATCTGCAATGAAAAATATATTTTTTTTTTCTACAGGAGAATCTGATGTGGAACACGTGACCCAGATGACTTGATGTGACTTCTTGAAACCTTGAAATAAGGTGGTATTAATCTTTTTGGGTAGAAGCAAAGCATTTGCAAGCACTTGGCAGAAGCCTATGAAAGGTAAGTGACGGGCTAAGGACACGAGCAGGAAAACATCTGGGGCTGTGATTTGATTTCACAGAGGGTTATGGATTCCTGTCTCAAATGTCCATATGGCAGTGGAGCTGGATCTATATGCCCCAGTGGAGAGGCAGGGTTGTCCTGTGTTCCTGGCTTTCTAGAGGCTGGAGTGTTGCCCAAGGAAGAGCATCCTGGTTTTGCTGCTGTGTTCAGGCACCAGCAGCCAGGAGTTGTTTGGTGCCTCGTTCCAGAAGCAGCAGGAACCTGGATTTCTGTCTCTAGGATTGTCTTGCTGTCCAAGGCTAAAGGTGAGTAGCAAGGCAGCTCTGGGAGCTCTTGGAAGTCAGGAGTGCCTGGTCTCTCATCTCCAGGTGCTGCTCAGGTAATTGCTCAGGTGTTCACTTAATGGTTCTTTGATGGCTTTGGACTTTCTGGTTGGAAGAAAAAGGGTCCTTTCCAGTCTCTGCCTTCTGTAATTCTGGGATCAGCCATTACTCTTTTCAGGCAGGCTAGATAGCCTCAGGAGTGGGCAGAGGAAGTGCTACCTGAAGTGTGGTTCCACAGGAGAGGGGAACAAGCTTTCTGCAGAGGTTCAAATGGCTTGTGACTTATAGAAGCACTGAGGTCTGAACAAGAGTCTTGAGCCAAAGCTGTCAGTGGCCTATTTTGGTACTGGACAGTCTTGATGGGGCCATTAAATCCAGTTTTTCCAAGAGCCTTTTCAGCGTATCTTTAGTGTATCTATCTTGACTGCCAGATTTCTACAAGAGAGGCCTCCTTGAGTTTGTCATGTGAGCAAAGGGTCCTTCACACAGTGGCTTTTCTGCATTGCACATTTAGTTACAGTCTCCACTCTGGAGGGAATTTTCATTTGGAGCCAGTTACTGCCTTTCTTAAAAGATTTGTTACATGGTCAGAGACTAAGCTTACCCTTAGAAGCACACCGTGACTGACAAGGCTATCTGTGGAGCATGTGCTATGTCCAGAGAGGATTCACTGACAGCTACTTGGGTTGTAGGAAGACAGCTGGTGACAGCTGGCAAGTTTATCCTTTTATCATCCTGGCCGTCAGTGCTCCTGTTCTTCCTTTAGTTCTGTTTCTTTGCCTATCAGTTCTTCAGCTGTGCTGATGAAGTGCAGAGGATGAGTTTGCTCACTTTATTTCAGCCTCTCATAGATTCTAGTCCCATTAATGGGCCTGCCTGGCACAGACGAGAGGAGAGTTTGGTTAGGGTTTTTTTTGTCTTTTTTCTTGCCCCTCACCCTTTTGTAATTTGATTGATAGCAGGTAATTCTTCAGCTCAGTCTTCGCTCCTGATGCTACAGTGTCATGCTTGCTAGGGGAAGCTGCATGTAATGAATGCACATTGCATTCAGCTGTCAGGAGTAATTTTCCATCTGTGGCACAAAATTAGAAGGCAGTCCTTCCAGCATGCGACTCTGCCCTGTATTTCCCCCAACCAAGTTATTCAGTCCACAAGTTACCAATTTTGTCATCTTCTCTCCTTTCTGCCAACAAAATACACATGAAAAAAGAACTGCCTGTAGGCCATAAAAGTGTACTTGCAAGTCATAATCAAAAGCTGAGCTTCCTGGTCTTTTCACAACTTTCTCGCTAAACTCGTTGGCTTCAATGGCTCTCAGTTCTCTGTGAGAGAAGGAACCTATTAAAAGCCACACGGAAACATTAGCTAGCGAAGGCAGAAAAGCCTTTGCTACCCTCGGCCACAGGTTTTGTTAACCCCTCCAAGCTGCAACCAGCATTACCGCATTTTGTGTGCCCCTGGTGTAAGACAGCCCCTTGTAGGTCATAAATCACCACGGGTGTCATCACAGAACAACCTTGCTGGCCCCGTTATTGTTATTAGGTCTAGAAAGATGAGTTGCTGACCTTTACCGAGCGCTATTTCTGTTGACTGCTAAAAACCTTCGGAACAAATCGGAACAAAGTTGCGTGTTCCTTGGCCGTGTGAGCCAGGCTCTAACTGCCTGTGAGCTTTCTGAATGTTAGCAAATCTTCAATGATCTCTCAAATGAGGGCCTAGTTTACTTTGCATATACTCTAAAGAAAGGTATGCTTCAGGTCCAGACTACCGGTACTAAATACTACCGGTTATTCCCATTGACACAGCTTCTGATTTGTCAATGGGAATAACACAACGGGAAAGCAAGCTCCCATGTAGAAAGAGGCATACCGCTGTTACCCATGACACAAACTGCCCACTGTTGGTGTGGGCAGCCCAGTGCTGGTCTATGCCGTAAAGAAGCTCATTAGGAATACAGTAGGGTGAGAACCTAGGCTTTGTATATTCCACAGGTTTCAGGATAACACTTGTCAAATGCCTCCTGTTCTGCCGTGCATCTCAATGCTTCTGATTATTACTTGCAAAGTTATTTTGCAGCAAAGCTTCCAACCTGTACCAAGCAGTACAGGATATACGGGTAAAGGAACTGCCGTAATTGTGCAAATTATGGAAGGAAATGCCACCTTTCTAAACCTGTTGTGAGGAATGGTGGCAGGAGGATTCTGGAGGGATTTGATGCTGATGTTCATGGGAAAGTTTTGAACCAGAAGCTTATGAAAGGTCCCCATATTTTCTCTCATTTTAGGGTTGAAGTATGAGGAAGTTGTATTGGCTTCAATCTGTCAGGGAAGTCCTAAATATTTCTTTGCTTATGGACATAGCTTAAGGTGCTGAGAGATGCAGTTGGCTAGGTGCACTGCCTCGGCTGTCGGGACACTCAGGGAAGCAGCGGAGAGGCAAAGCTTAGGCCTGGCGCTAGAAAGCCAGATGAGAACTGTACGAAGCGGAGTTCTTACTCAGCAGTTTAACCACTGGTGCTGTAGACTAGTGAGTTACAGCACTCAGGAAATGCCTCTGTTTCTGTCCTGTCTATAAAGACAGGAAAAAAGTCTTTGCTTTCTTAAGGAACTTAGTGATGCCCCTTCCGCTTGCAATAAGAAGTATATGCATCAAAGAAATTGATTATGAGCTTGGCTCTATATTAAAAGAGTTGAAGCCAAACCGTTGAGCCCACTGCTGCTCTCCACATCTGTGTTCATTGCTCTGATAATGAATAACAGTTGGGATAAAATATTTTTGATGAAGCAAAACACAAGTGTTTTCCTCTGCCTCTTTTTGTGAATGTTCTTGTAAGCCTACATATAGATCACCTTCCTTTGTTGTTTATTTTCTGGCACACAAGGGAGGAAAAAAAATCCGGTACTTGGTATGGGCACTCTTCAAAATTAAGACCAAGGCCTGCATTCTGATTTTAGGGCGATAACAGTAAATATCAAGTAACTGCATGAATTGAAAGAATAATTTCACATTAATAATAATATTATAGCTGAGATTGAAATTTGCCCTGTTACCTTTTAAATTACCAGCATGTGCATATTTACCTCAATTAGGAGCTTCAGATCATTCCTTCTGTTAAGCTTAATGCAAGGTCAGGGTTCTATCTGCAGTAGAAGTTTTTCCCAACCCTTTAGAAGCTGTACCGGGATCATTACGTGGCTGCCCTTGGCAAATGTCTGACTGTATTGTCAATTGCTATGTCCGGTCAGCCATACGATGAACGTTACCTGTGTTACGTGGGCCAAAATGCCACAGCAGAAGCCAAGGGCTACAGGTCTCCTGTTGAAGGAAGGAAGCTGGCTGCTCTCTGTTTGGCACAGTATCAATTTTATATGGGTTTGTGACAGACTGTAAACATGTTTTAACGCTTGGGATCTCCCTCCTAAAAGAAGGCATAATGGAATTAGTTTGCTATAGAACAAGAGAGTGGGACAGATTGTAGCAAGTGGGAAGAATAACAAGTTGGAAAAACAGACCATTCAGGAAAAAGTGAATCCCAGTCAGGAAAAGACAGACATACCGGTCAGGCCTCTATCAAGCTGTGGGAGTTTTAGGTGGTACACAGGAATGTGTTGGAGTATTTAGGAAGGGTGCTTGAGGAGATCATCAACGATCTTTATCATGACAGGAAAGCCATCACCTAGCCCTGGCCCGATAAATGTCAAATAGCCCTGATGAACTCTGTAACACAATGCAAAGTGAAATAGTGGGGTACCTAGCAGAAGATTACACTGGAGGAATGAGAAAAACGTCCTGCTACTGGTCTTTTGGCATTCCCGAATGTCACAGCGCACCAGATCCCCATAAGTTTTGCAGTTGCTTCTCCTTTTTGCCCCCCTCTGCCCCGGTCTCAGAATTTCAAGTGGTATCACCTCTTTCCAGATGGGGTAAGCTGAGTGCTGTGCAAAATAATAAACCACATTGTAAGATGCTGTGCTTGGTGAAGCAAGTGCTAAGGAGGAGGTGTGAATAAGGAACTGGTCTGGGCGAAGTGACTGTAGATTTTTTTCCACTTCTTCTGCAGTAGAGAGCTTTGAGACAGGTGCTGACAAAAAAAGTCCTACTGCTGAGGCCTTCCCCTTGGCTGGCAGTTTTGTGTAAGCTGGAGCTATCCCAGAGTATCGGGTTGCTTTATGCCATGAAAAGCTAGAACTCTGATCTGGAAAGAATTGGAACAGCCTGTGGAACGCTGTCAGACACACGATCGGATAGTGATTGCTAAGGAGAGGATGACCAGGTCTCAGATACCCGAGATCAGTATTGAGAAAACAAAGTTTGCAGCCGTGGCAGCGGCTGTTGTCTCTTAAATGTTACCCTTTACAGGGCTTGGCATCCTTAGGTATAACGGAGATCGTTAGTCCTTCTTGTGGTGAGCGAGCAGGGCCAAAGGAGCTGAATACCTTGCACAAATCAGGGAATGGCTTCTCCTATTGCTGCCTTTGGATGTATGCGATTGCACGTACATCTGCGGACACGTGCCTTGTGCACACTCTGTTGCCTTCTGCCACCGTGATCTCAATGTTACGATAATTCCTGCTATGAGTAAAAAGACACAGAAAAGTTGCCTGTCAGCTATAAGAAGCAACAAAATTTGATTTGCTTGGCTCTGCTAGACCTAACTGAGAATAGGTTGGAAACTTTTTTTCAAAACACCTTTTATCAGAAAGCTGAATTTTCTACTAGATAGTTATTCTGTGATGAAGTGTAAGTTTTCTTTAGTAATTGAAAATATTGTAAAAATGGAAATATTTACCATCCAGGAAGAGTATTTTCCAAAGAATTACACTATTAGGACTATGAGCTGCCAAGATCAATAAACACACACACATATATGTATTTTTAGATAAGGTTGTATATGCTAAGAAATTGCCTGTGAGCTAATGGTAATTGAATTATGTTATTATTGCTTTAGGGTTTTACCCATACTGACTAGGGCAGAACTACAACTTTCCCTGCATATTCCAGGTTTATAGGCTTAGCTACTTGCTGCTGCAAGAGAACTACTATTGCCAACTGTTTAATTTTACCAAAGAAGTTGTAGCTATTTGACATAGAGGGCTGACAGATATAGGCTACTTGATGACACAAATGTCTTTAAAGTATTTCTCAGATTCCTTTTTTCTGTGAGGCTTTTTTTTTGTCTTGTGCTGCAGTAAAGAATATGCTTGAAAGCATTCTGCATTGTGGCTCTGGCTAGTTTGGCAGAAATGTGTCTCTTCCCGCATGCACACAGATTGGATCTGCCAGACGACTTGGCAGCTCAATACTAATGCCCATCGAATTGCAGCCTAGTATGGGAAACGTTTAAGTGTGAACATGCCGGTTATGAGTTTCTGCGCTTTCATGGGCAGCAACTTGGCGGTTTGTCTAAGGGTGTATGTGCGTGCATTTCTGTCTCTATGCCCTCAAAGGCCTTTCTCTTTTACTTTTGCCCCCGAGTTCCCGCGAAAGAGACAGCCTGTGCATACTTTCACATGGTCATCGACCAAGCAACTTGGGAAGGCTCTGGTACTAACCGCTCCTCCCCTCGTTCTGTCTCTCTCCTATTCCTTTCCGACCCACATCTCCCACTTCTTCCTTCACCCAGCCCGGCGCTGGCGCCCGCTTCGTGCCGTCTCGCTCCCGCGGCCCCACCCGCAGCCCGCAGCGCCCGGCCCTCTCGGGCCCTAAAGTCCCTGGGCAGCTGTGAACGAGCCCGTGGCCCCGCCCCTTCTCCCGGCTTGTTCCACCATTGCCTCCCCAAATTCCATCTCCCCCTCTGAAGGAGTGAACACGGAGCGGGGCGGACCTTGCAGCCGCGCCACTCGCGCCGCTTCTGTGCCTCCTGCGCCCCAGGAGAGCGGGCCGTGCCCGGCGGCGCCGGGGGCCGGGTCAGGGCCGCCAGGAGGCACAGGGAGCTCTCGAAGAGAAGGACAGGCGGCGGCGAGCGGGGAGACGATCAGGCTTCCGCCGCTGGCCGCTCCCGAGCCCCTCCGTCCTTGCCCGCGTAGCCTGCGGCCCGTGGACACCATGGCCGGCGAGATCGAGGATCTGAACAGCCGGGAGGCTCAGACCGTCTGTGACGGCCTGGGACGCTATGAGGACACGCTGCGGGGCGCCGTCCGGGACATCCATGTGGACATCCAGCTGTTCAAGCAGGGGGTAGGCCGGCAGGTGGAGGAGGTGCTGCGCCTCGCCAGCCCCCTGGCACACGCTGTCTCTGAGCTGCAGCAGGAGAACCTGCGCCTGCGGGTACAGCTGGAGCGCCTGTCTCGGCAGGTGGAGGCCCTGGGCCGGTCGGCGGGGCTGCCGCAGGACTGGGTGAACGAGGCGGCCGTGGGGCCCGGCTCGCCGGGGCAAGGTTCGGCCGACGACACATTCTCCAGTCGTGCCAAGCTAGCGGTCGCTGGCCGGAGCCAAGTAAGCGGCCTGGGAGATGGCAGGAGGGAGGGCCAAGGGCATGCATAAGAGGATACTTCACGACTGTTGCCAGACTGCGTTGGCACGGGGTAACGTTTAAGGACACGGAGTTCCTCTTCTGCGGCGCGGGGTCAGTGGTAGCTAAACTCGCACAGACGTAGTCAGTCATTCCTCCCAGTGATAAAACTTCCTGCAGTGTAACAGAACGTTGTAACGCGTGGCGCATAGAAACACCACTTAGTGGAAAGCTCATCTGGTACTGAGATGTTTTATGTAATCCTTTTTCAGTGTCTGTCTCTGCGAGAAGAGTTGAGAGTTCCTGTGCAAACCTTGATGCCAGGAGAGTACTACCGGACAGTACGCTGTGATTTGGGCACATAAAACCGGGGTACCAGAGACTTGGCTTTCACAGATGACAGCTTGTTTAGACAGCTTGTTTAGGTCCTCTTGGTTAAGCATGTCTTGAGGGGGGTTTAAGACTGTTGAAGCTTAAAAAACTGGTCTGCGGTCTATGCAGACTTGGAGTTAAAAAGTAAAAGCTTGGAAATTAAATTCACTAGAATTGGGAATGAGCAGAGAGTCTGTATTGCATTCCTGCCCTCTTCATTCCTACTGACCCGTGAATGCGGACATTGGGCTTCCTACCTCTGGGTAAAAGGTAAAGCTGCCGTTTGATACATTGTAGAAACTGCCACTTTTCCCCCCATGTGAAAAAGGTAAACACCATCCATACAATTTATAGACTGCTTCCTTTCTGTTCTGCGGAGCTATCCACGCTTGCTTATATTGCAAGGAATAGGTGTAAGCTGGGTGATACGGAAGGGACAAGGGATTGTTGTTCCCCGTTCCATTTCACGGTCTAGTATACTTCCCAGTATGGAGAATCTCGCGTCAATGTTACGGTAATGTCCAGCTTTAGGTATCCGTGTCCATGTTAAAGCTCAGTATGAGCTTTTGTTTGTGTGAGTACCCTCCTGCTTTGCTTTGAGGGTTCAGGGAAGATCAATTAGGTGCTGATCGTTATTCAGTGCCCTCCCAACAATTTAGGTTGGAGAAGTTCCCAAGTTAGCAGAGCTGACCAAAAGGGAATTTCAGTACTGAGAACTATGGGAGGTGCCGCTACAGCTATACACACCAAATTTGTGCAGTGAAAACATGAATTTGTGGGTCAGGTTCTGATGTGGCTGCACACAAATGGCAAAAGAGCGAGCTTTGGTTGCTGTGCCAGTCACCTGCGTTCTCTGTAATGAACACTGTTCCTTCAGTTGATTCCAGTTTCTGGTTATATGACCAAAACATTTCAAATGGAATAACATAAATGGCACTGTGTATGTTTTCAGAAACATGAATATCTATGGTAAAACTGATGATACTTTTATCTTAGTAAATACTTCTACGTAAGTGTGAGATATGAGAAGCAAATAATACTGACCTGGAAATAGCAGCAAACCAAGACGAGCTCTTTTGCTCCCGAAAAGATTTATCAGTTGAATTCCTTTTTACTGTGTGGTTGATGCAGCATTAATTAGATACTGGAGATTCTGAGCATCTTTGGTATCTGAACCATTATTTTCTAATATTGCTAGATTTTTTCATGGTAATTTAACTGGGGGGGAAAAAATGAATCCAGGGAGTTCCAAGCATAGTTCAGAAGTAAGGACACAAATCTCCATTTAATTTTAATCTCGGCAGTTTCTGCTATGATGTCCTCGAAAGCTGTTATACAGTGGTCTAAAAGCTGGTTTAGGTGAAATTTTAAATGGCCATTAGCTGTTCTGATTTGGAGGTGAGTCTTCCTGTTGGTTTGATACCAGCCTTCAATTCAGCTCTCTTAACTAGACCAGAATCTTGAGAGCTGCTTCCACAAAGGTGGAAAATAGGAGATATTTGAAGAGTTAGTTTTGAAAATCTGGATCGTGGAGCCATACCTGAGCTACTGAGCACTTACAAAAGAAGAGTTTTGATATCTTTTTTGTTGTTCTTGATCTGATTTTACATTTTGGCAGGAGCTTTGCAAGTTATGATATTTCCGTAGTTTTTGTGATTGAGTGTGATGCCTTTGTTAAGAGGGAGGACTAAAAGTACTTTAAGGGTGTTCTGTTTTAAAACCGTCAGAGAAGTTTCTGTCTGTTGGACAGACGGCTGCAGAGAGTCTGCCTGCAGTGGTCAAAGCTGCAGAGAGAGAGAGATAGCTGGCTATGACCACCTATGAAGGTCTAAACTTTCCCATTGGCTCCCTGGTGACCCAATGGCACCCAGCAGTTAGTCAGCCTGTGAGTAACTGCATAAGACGTGACTCAGGTGTACATAATGACCTACGTATTTCCAGCAAAGATAAGCTTAGAGAGCTGGAGTTGTTCAGCCTGGAGAAGAGAAGGCTTCAGGGAGACTTCATTGCGACCTTTGAGTACTTTAGGGGGCTTACAAAAAGGGGGGTGAGGGACTTGTTTTTGTACAGGCAGATAGCAACAGGACGAGGGGCAATGGTTTTAAACTGAAAGAGGGTGGGTTAGATTGGTTGTTAGGAAGAAACTGTTCATTCAGAGGGTGGTGAAGCACAGGTTGCCCAGGGAAGTTGTGGATGACCCATCCCTGTCAGTGTTTGAGGCCAGAATGGGCTCCCGAGCAACCCGATCTGATGCGTGGAATCCCTGTGCGTGGCAAGGGGTTGAAACAGGGTGATCTTTACTATCCCTTCTGACCCAAACCTTTCTGTGGATGTACTTCTCCTAGATAAACAGCATTTCTAGAGCCGATGACTTTTATTGTGACCCTTGTGGTAGCTGGTGGTTTTATGAAAGACACTGAATGACTGAAATCTCTCATTTGAGAGAGTAGTATCATTTGTGTCTGTCATCCTTCTAGAAATTGACCTTGTTGTGGACAAAATCTTGAAGACATAACAGACATGCACCTTAGAGGTTCAGCGAGGAAATAAGTGATATTTCTTTTGTTTCTAATCTTGTGATCTGGCGCTTACTTTTTCTGAACGTGTTGAGTTTTTGCCACTGGCTTGCAATAATTGCAGCTTCCGGTTATGGATCTCCAAAGTATAACTTCTTTGCAGCAAAGAAGGAATTCCAGCGGCCCTACAACTATGGAAAGTCTTATCATCCATTACGTGGAGATCTGAGCTACACAGAGATTAGTTCTGCAAGCAGGCTTGGATAAGGCATCTGAAATATTAGTGTTCACTTTCTTTTCTTCAACTTGACCAGTTCTTCGTGTTGTTGTCACATGAGTTGTACAAATGAGTGCTTTTTATTATGAAGTACAGATATATGTAGTTATCACTCTGCTATTTATAATCTATGTGACCACCCCTGATAGAAGTGTTGCTAAACACATGGGTTTGTCAGAATCTTGGCATCTCCAAAGTGGATTTTGAAAGTACTTCAGCCTGACACCACTAAATGCACATCAGAATCTGATCCCACTGTTCTGTCAGCACGTGGGCCTTCTTCCCCATCCTCCAGCCTGGTATCAGTTTATCTTTTGGCACCGTTAGCCAAACCATAGCGGTCGGGTTTGCATGAAATAAGGTAATGCAGGACTTGTCATTGCATTAGAAAGCCAGTGCAGTGTGTAGAATGCTGCGTGACCTTTGCAATGACTATGTCGTTTGACGATTTTACTCACCCACACCTCCCCAGCTTATAAAAGTAGATTGATGTTTACAGCCTGCACAGGCATTCTTCACATTCAGGTCATAATGGCTGACATGAATGGCTAAACGGTTCTAACTGTATACCATGGGTAGATTCTAGGGAGCTGCATTAGCTATGCTTTACATTTCAGTTGTGAATATGGGCAATAATTGTTGACTGGGATCTCAATTGCGCTAAATGCAGCAATAAAAGCTTCGAAGTCCTGACTCTGCATGGTTTCTATAACTAGTATTTGTTGTAATTCTCTCAATCCTGGCAGCTAGTGATAACTGAATGTATTCTCACACAGTACCATTTTCTTGATAAATACAAAAGTTTCAAAATAATTGGGTTTTTTCCAGAATTTAAAACATGTTGATGCAACTACACAATCAATGAGACTTTTTGTGAACTGCGTGTTGGAGAATTTCTCACTACTAATTGTAGCTCCTGCTTCTTGGAAACTTAACTGCAGTAATCATGCATCCGTGAAGCAGTTTTCTTCTTCCTTTAGTTATGCAGCCAAAAATTGCGCAGTTTCTCGTGGTTTAATGTTCCGCTTCAACCCCCCAAAAACCCCCAGCCCAGCCAGCCAAAAAACTCAAACAAAACCCAAAAAACAAAACGGCAACTTCCCACTAAACCCACGAAAAAATTCCTGGCTGATTTTTCTGGAATTATATTGACAGACATTATGAGGAAAATTTATGCTTTTCCCAGGAAAAAAAAGTTATCCTTACAGAAGTTACAGATTATAATATAATATGTAATGTGCTAGGACTGGAATTACTTTGTAATGCTTGTACAATACGTTTTCACAGTGTAATTTCTTTCTGCAGCAAATAGAAAAAAAAATGCAGAGCAGTATTCCAGGCAATCTCAATCAATTTCTCCACTGTTACACAAGGTCTTCTGTTTATCACCATCACAGTGGATGGTGATACCTTTATCTAATAAAAGATAACACCTCCTAGGTGCTTGGGGTCTGTTAAGGACAAGTGTGTGAAGATTGATTTAAGTTATGCATTGCCAATGTTTTGTATGCAGCCTTGGCTCCTGGGGTTAGGTAATTGTTCCTTTCTTATTTTGAGGTCACTTGCATGAGGAAGATCTGTTCTTGGCAGGTGTTTCTGGATACTCTTCTCACTTTTGTTGCCGTTTGAAATTTAGTTGCCGTGTCTGTTGTCTGTTCTGACAGAGCGTAGACCTGGATGACCACCAGAAACCTGAGTTTAGAAGAGTGTTTAGTTCTTCCATCATTGAAAATGGGCATCGATCTTCATCATCAGGTAGGAACAGGGCATGAAATGAAGCATCACTGCCTGTAAAGTACACGATCTTGTCAGTCATAGAGCAAATCTCACATTTGGGAAGGGTTAGAATTTGCTGTAGTTTCAGGATGGATATTGTCCTGTGGCGCCGACACTTTATTTCATAATTTCGAGTTTAATGCTAAAACTTTGGCTTTACTGTAAAGCATGTGCTATAATGTTTCATAAATTAGAGGCTATTACTGCTGCATTAACTTGAGACACGAGTGATAAGGCCTGCTATGCTGGGTGCCATTGTAGTCTTGCATCCAAAACATCTTGCAAGTCACCCCTCCGCTTCCATCATCCGTCAGCGGAGGAAGGACTTAACCATCTCCAGTTTAGAGAGTCATACAGTGTTTCGAAAAACCATGAAAAGAACAAAAATGCTGCTTCCTTAACAGGGGCAGGAGATTGGGAGCGAGGGCTGCACAGAGGAAGAGAAGCTCACTGAATGCAAATGCTAGTATATTAATGATCTATAGACATTGTTCCTGCTGAGATTCACGTAGAGTAAGTTTGATAGCTGCTAGGATCACTTGCACTAGGGTTGTTTCTGCTACATAGATGGTACAATGTTTCACAGGGGATTAAGTCCAATGATTTGTAAAATGTTGCCTGGACATTGGCTTGTAACTTTGTTACAAATCTGCAAGCAAATTTTCTGCCTCTCTCCCGTTTTTTATTCAGGTCAGGCAAAAGTCACTCGTGAACTGACCTGTTTTCAGATGTCGGAACCTTCTTCCCCTGAAGCCCATGCCCCTGCAGTCACCTTACAGATGCCCCACCTTCCTGTTACTGCAATAACCAGGACATCTGAGAAGTTTTCAGGAGAGAACATCCGTCCAACAGGAACAACTAATACATCTTCTTGCCTGCTGGGACAGGGCAAGAGCACAAATACAGTGGGAGTGAAGTCTTCCAACCAGCCAGGTAAGAGAGAAAAATAACATGCTGAAGCTGCATCCTGCTTCCTTTCTTCAACTGGTGCTGTGAATATTATTCTGTGACCTAGTGGTAACTATGAAACCTTGCTTTTATGGCTAAATATCCCATTGTGGGACACTCCAGTTTGGAATACTGTGGGTCCTAGCTGGAGCTTTCGGCTGTAATGCCACATCCGCAGACAATTTTTGTGCCTAATGTAGTTGAGTTTTGCGTGAAGCAGATACTGCGGCATACTTACTGAATTCAGTAAGTTACTGAATCTCTTAAACGTGCCCAGCTCTTTTAATGAAATTTGTAGACATTTTTAGTGCTTTGAGACTGGAGGCCCTGTGAGAAGTTAGGCAGCTATTTGGCTAAGAGGTTCCAATAGTCATCTGGAGGAAGGAATGACTGACAGCAGTCTGACACATATAAACACATCAGTGATTGCAGAATCTTAGTTCAATTGAAATTGAGTTTTAAAAAAAATATTTCACATTGAAGCCATTCATCCTTGGCTGTGACACTTACAAATTAGACTTTATATATGGGTCAGAAATTATAGCAGGATACCAGATGGGATTGCTAGCAAGAGATAGGGATTATCTGCAGATGATTCTTTTAATTTTTATCTTACTAAAGCTGAGAATGTAGCAAACACTTCCTTTCTCTTTTTTTGTGCTGATAAAGTGAAGGACTGGAATTCAATTACAATGAAAACAATGGATTCATCTGCCACTAGAGGTGACTGTTCCAATCTGCATGCCCTTATGCAACAAAAACTGAGAGTGATTGCATGCCCTTTAGGGGTTCAGACCTGAGCGTGTAGTTTTCATTTTTAAGTAGCTCCAGCTGCTTTGGAACACATTCTGCCACACTTGCTCTTTCTGCATGTCTCTAGCAGCCAGAAAGCCCTGTAAAGCGCTCTTTTGCCCGAGAAAAACAACACTCTGGGGGACTTGTGTAACTTTGCTTGCAGCAGCACCTTGGTGTGTTTTCTGTGTTCTCCAAGTGAAAATAAGCCTGTCCGGAGCCCGTGGTAGCTCCAGCTGCTTTGGAACACATTCTGCCACACTTGCTCTTTCTGCATGTCTAGCAGCCAGAAAGGGCTGTAAAGCGCTCTTTTCTCGAGAAAAGCAACACTCTGGGAAACCTCTGTAACTTTGCTTGCAGCAGCACCTTGGTGTGTTTTCTGTGTTCTCCAAGTGAAAATAAGCCTGTCCGGAGCCCGTGGTAGCTCCAGCTGCTTTGGAACACATTCTGCCACACTTGCTCTTTCTGCATGTCTCTAGCAGCCAGAAAGCGCTGTAAAGCGCTCTTTTCTCGAGAAAAGCAACACTCTGGGAAACCTCTGTAACTTTGCTTGCAGCAGCACCTTGGTGTGTTTTCTGTGTTCTCCAAGTGAAAATAAGCCTGTCCGGAGCCCGTGGTAGCTCCAGCTGCTTTGGAACACATTCTGCCACACTTGCTCTTTCTGCATGTCTCTAGCAGCCAGAAAGCGCTGTAAAGCGCTCTTTTGCCCAGAAAAGCAACACTCAGGGGGACTTCTGTAACTTTGCTTGCAGCAGCACCTTGGTGTGTTTTCTGTGTTCTCCAAGTGAAAATAAGCCTGTCCGGAGCCCGTGGTAGCTCCAGCTGCTTTGGAACACATTCTGCCACACTTGCTCTTTCTGCATGTCTCTAGCAGCCAGAAAGCGCTGTAAAGCGCTCTTTTCTCGAGAAAAGCAACACTCTGGGAAACCTCTGTAACTTTGCTTGCAGCAGCACCTTGGTGTGTTTTCTGTGTTCTCCAAGTGAAAATAAGCCTGTCCGGAGCCCGTGGTAGCTCCAGCTGCTTTGGAACACATTCTGCCACACTTGCTCTTTCTGCATGTCTCTAGCAGCCAGAAAGCGCTGTAAAGCGCTCTTTTCTCGAGAAAAGCAACACTCTGGGAAACCTCTGTAACTTTGCTTGCAGCAGCACCTTGGTGTGTTTTCTGTGTTCTCCAAGTGAAAAGAAGCCTGTCCGGAGCCCGTGGTAGCTCCAGCTGCTTTGGAACACATTCTGCCACACTTGCTCTTTCTGCATGTCTCTAGCAGCCAGAAAGCGCTGTAAAGCGCTCTTTTCTCGAGAAAAGCAACACTCTGGGAAACCTCTGTAACTTTGCTTGCAGCAGCACCTTGGTGTGTTTTCTGTGTTCTCCAAGTGAAAAGAAGCCTGTCCGGAGCCCGTGGTAGCTCCAGCTGCTTTGGAACACATTCTGCCACACTTGCTCTTTCTGCATGTCTCTAGCAGCCAGAAAGCGCTGTAAAGCGCTCTTTTCTCGAGAAAAGCAACACTCTGGGAAACCTCTGTAACTTTGCTTGCAGCAGCACCTTGGTGTGTTTTCTGTGTTCTCCAAGTGAAAATAAGCCTGTCCGGAGCCCGTGGTAGCTCCAGCTGCTTTGGAACACATTCTGCCACACTTGCTCTTTCTGCATGTCTCTAGCAGCCAGAAAGCGCTGTAAAGCGCTCTTTTCTCGAGAAAAGCAACACTCTGGGAAACCTCTGTAACTTTGCTTGCAGCAGCACCTTGGTGTGTTTTCTGTGTTCTCCAAGTGAAAAGAAGCCTGTCCGGAGCCCGTGGTAGCTCCAGCTGCTTTGGAACACATTCTGCCACACTTGCTCATTCCGCATGTCTCTAGCAGCCAGAAAGCGCTGTAAAGCGCTCTTTTCTCGAGAAAAGCAACACTCTGGGGGACTTGTGTAACTTTGCTTGCAGCAGCACATTGGTGTGTTTTCTGTGTTCTCCAAGTGAAAATAAGCCTGTCCGGAGCCCGTGGTAGCTCCAGCTGCTTTGGAACACATTCTGCCACACTTGCTCTTTCTGCATGTCTCTAGCAGCCAGAAAGCGCTGTAAAGCGCTCTTTTCTCGAGAAAAGCAACACTCTGGGAAACCTCTGTAACTTTGCTTGCAGCAGCACCTTGGTGTGTTTTCTGTGTTCTCCAAGTGAAAAGAAGCCTGTCCGGAGCCCGTGGTAGCTCCAGCTGCTTTGGAACACATTCTGCCACACTTGCTCTTTCTGCATGTCTCTAGCAGCCAGAAAGCGCTGTAAAGCGCTCTTTTCTCGAGAAAAGCAACACTCTGGGAAACCTCTGTAACTTTGCTTGCAGCAGCACCTTGGTGTGTTTTCTGTGTTCTCCAAGTGAAAATAAGCCTGTCCGGAGCCCGTGGTAGCTCCAGCTGCTTTGGAACACATTCTGCCACACTTGCTCTTTCTGCATGTCTCTAGCAGCCAGAAAGCGCTGTAAAGCGCTCTTTTCTCGAGAAAAGCAACACTCTGGGAAACCTCTGTAACTTTGCTTGCAGCAGCACCTTGGTGTGTTTTCTGTGTTCTCCAAGTGAAAATAAGCCTGTCCGGAGCCCGTGGTAGCTCCAGCTGCTTTGGAACACATTCTGCCACACTTGCTCTTTCTGCATGTCTCTAGCAGCCAGAAAGCGCTGTAAAGCGCTCTTTTCTCGAGAAAAGCAACACTCTGGGAAACCTCTGTAACTTTGCTTGCAGCAGCACCTTGGTGTGTTTTCTGTGTTCTCCAAGTGAAAATAAGCCTGTCCGGAGCCCGTGGTAGCTCCAGCTGCTTTGGAACACATTCTGCCACACTTGCTCTTTCTGCATGTCTCTAGCAGCCAGAAAGCGCTGTAAAGCGCTCTTTTCTCGAGAAAAGCAACACTCTGGGAAACCTCTGTAACTTTGCTTGCAGCAGCACCTTGGTGTGTTTTCTGTGTTCTCCAAGTGAAAATAAGCCTGCCCGGAGCCCGTGGTAGCTCCAGCTGCTTTGGAACACATTCTGCCACACTTGCTCTTTCTGCATGTCTCTAGCAGCCAGAAAGCGCTGTAAAGCGCTCTTTTCTCGAGAAAAGCAACACTCTGGGAAACCTCTGTAACTTTGCTTGCAGCAGCACCTTGGTGTGTTTTCTGTGTTCTCCTAGTGAAAATAAGCCTGTCCGGAGCCCGTGGTAGCTCCAGCTGCTTTGGAACACATTCTGCCACACTTGCTCTTTCTGCATGTCTCTAGCAGCCAGAAAGCGCTGTAAAGCGCTCTTTTCTCGAGAAAAGCAACACTCTGGGAAACCTCTGTAACTTTGCTTGCAGCAGCACCTTGGTGTGTTTTCTGTGTTCTCCAAGTGAAAAGAAGCCTGTCCGGAGCCCGTGGTAGCTCCAGCTGCTTTGGAACACATTCTGCCACACTTGCTCTTTCCGCATGTCTCTAGCAGCCAGAAAGCGCTGTAAAGCGCTCTTTTCTCGAGAAAAGCAACACTCTGGGAAACCTCTGTAACTTTGCTTGCAGCAGCACCTTGGTGTGTTTTCTGTGTTCTCCAAGTGAAAATAAGCCTGTCCGGAGCCCGTGGTAGCTCCAGCTGCTTTGGAACACATTCTGCCACACTTGCTCTTTCTGCATGTCTCTAGCAGCCAGAAAGCGCTGTAAAGCGCTCTTTTCTCGAGAAAAGCAACACTCTGGGAAACCTCTGTAACTTTGCTTGCAGCAGCACCTTGGTGTGTTTTCTGTGTTCTCCAAGTGAAAAGAAGCCTGTCCGGAGCCCGTGGTAGCTCCAGCTGCTTTGGAACACATTCTGCCACACTTGCTCTTTCTGCATGTCTCTAGCAGCCAGAAAGCGCTGTAAAGCGCTCTTTTCTCGAGAAAAGCAACACTCTGGGAAACCTCTGTAACTTTGCTTGCAGCAGCACCTTGGTGTGTTTTCTGTGTTCTCCAAGTGAAAATAAGCCTGTCCGGAGCCCGTGGTAGCTCCAGCTGCTTTGGAACACATTCTGCCACACTTGCTCTTTCTGCATGTCTCTAGCAGCCAGAAAGCGCTGTAAAGCGCTCTTTTCTCGAGAAAAGCAACACTCTGGGAAACCTCTGTAACTTTGCTTGCAGCAGCACCTTGGTGTGTTTTCTGTGTTCTCCAAGTGAAAATAAGCCTGTCCGGAGCCCGTGGTAGCTCCAGCTGCTTTGGAACACATTCTGCCACACTTGCTCTTTCTGCATGTCTCTAGCAGCCAGAAAGCGCTGTAAAGCGCTCTTTTCTCGAGAAAAGCAACACTCTGGGAAACCTCTGTAACTTTGCTTGCAGCAGCACCTTGGTGTGTTTTCTGTGTTCTCCAAGTGAAAAGAAGCCTGTCCGGAGCCCGTGGTAGCTCCAGCTGCTTTGGAACACATTCTGCCACACTTGCTCTTTCTGCATGTCTCTAGCAGCCAGAAAGCGCTGTAAAGCGCTCTTTTCTCGAGAAAAGCAACACTCTGGGAAACCTCTGTAACTTTGCTTGCAGCAGCACCTTGGTGTGTTTTCTGTGTTCTCCAAGTGAAAATAAGCCTGTCCGGAGCCCGTGGTAGCTCCAGCTGCTTTGGAACACATTCTGCCACACTTGCTCTTTCTGCATGTCTCTAGCAGCCAGAAAGCGCTGTAAAGCGCTCTTTTCTCGAGAAAAGCAACACTCAGGGGACTTCTGTAACTTTGCTTGCAGCAGCACCTTGGTGTGTTTTCTGTGTTCTCCAAGTGAAAAGAAGCCTGTCCGGAGCCCGTGGTAGCTCCAGCTGCTTTGGAACACATTCTGCCACACTTGCTCTTTCTGCATGTCTCTAGCAGCCAGAAAGCGCTGTAAAGCGCTCTTTTCTCGAGAAAAGCAACACTCTGGGAAACCTCTGTAACTTTGCTTGCAGCAGCACCTTGGTGTGTTTTCTGTGTTCTCCAAGTGAAAATAAGCCTGTCCGGAGCCCGTGGTAGCTCCAGCTGCTTTGGAACACATTCTGCCACACTTGCTCTTTCTGCATGTCTCTAGCAGCCAGAAAGCACTGTAAAGCGCTCTTTTCTCGAGAAAAGCAACACTCTGGGAAACCTCTGTAACTTTGCTTGCAGCAGCACCTTGGTGTGTTTTCTGTGTTCTCCAAGTGAAAATAAGCCTGTCCGGAGCCCGTGGTAGCTCCAGCTGCTTTGGAACACATTCTGCCACACTTGCTCTTTCTGCATGTCTCTAGCAGCCAGAAAGCGCTGTAAAGCGCTCTTTTCTCGAGAAAAGCAACACTCTGGGAAACCTCTGTAACTTTGCTTGCAGCAGCACCTTGGTGTGTTTTCTGTGTTCTCCAAGTGAAAAGAAGCCTGTCCAGAGCCCGTGGTAGCTCCAGCTGCTTTGGAACACATTCTGCCACACTTGCTCTTTCTGCATGTCTCTAGCAGCCAGAAAGCGCTGTAAAGCGCTCTTTTCTCGAGAAAAGCAACACTCTGGGAAACCTCTGTAACTTTGCTTGCAGCAGCACCTTGGTGTGTTTTCTGTGTTCTCCAAGTGAAAATAAGCCTGTCCGGAGCCCGTGGTAGCTCCAGCTGCTTTGGAACACATTCTGCCACACTTGCTCTTTCTGCATGTCTCTAGCAGCCAGAAAGCGCTGTAAAGCGCTCTTTTCTCGAGAAAAGCAACACTCTGGGAAACCTCTGTAACTTTGCTTGCAGCAGCACCTTGGTGTGTTTTCTGTGTTCTCCAAGTGAAAATAAGCCTGTCCGGAGCCCGTGGTAGCTCCAGCTGCTTTGGAACACATTCTGCCACACTTGCTCTTTCTGCATGTCTCTAGCAGCCAGAAAGCGCTGTAAAGTGCTCTTTTCTCGAGAAAAGCAACACTCAGGGGGACTTCTGTAACTTTGCTTGCAGCAGCACCTTGGTGTGTTTTCTGTGTTCACCAAGTGAAAATAAGCCTGTCCGGAGCCCGTGGTAGCTCCAGCTGCTTTGGAACACATTCTGCCACACTTGCTCTTTCTGCATGTCTCTAGCAGCCAGAAAGCGCTGTAAAGCGCTCTTTTCTCGAGAAAAGCAACACTCTGGGAAACCTCTGTAACTTTGCTTGCAGCAGCACCTTGGTGTGTTTTCTGTGTTCTCCAAGTGAAAAGAAGCCTGTCCGGAGCCCGTGGTAGCTCCAGCTGCTTTGGAACACATTCTGCCACACTTGCTCTTTCTGCATGTCTCTAGCAGCCAGAAAGCGCTGTAAAGCGCTCTTTTCTCGAGAAAAGCAACACTCTGGGAAACCTCTGTAACTTTGCTTGCAGCAGCACCTTGGTGTGTTTTCTGTGTTCTCCAAGTGAAAATAAGCCTGTCCGGAGCCCGTGGTAGCTCCAGCTGCTTTGGAACACATTCTGCCACACTTGCTCTTTCTGCATGTCTCTAGCAGCCAGAAAGCGCTGTAAAGCGCTCTTTTCTCGAGAAAAGCAACACTCAGGGGACTTCTGTAACTTTGCTTGCAGCAGCACCTTGGTGTGTTTTCTGTGTTCTCCAAGTGAAAAGAAGCCTGTCCGGAGCCCGTGGTAGCTCCAGCTGCTTTGGAACACATTCTGCCACACTTGCTCTTTCTGCATGTCTCTAGCAGCCAGAAAGCGCTGTAAAGCGCTCTTTTCTCGAGAAAAGCAACACTCTGGGAAACCTCTGTAACTTTGCTTGCAGCAGCACCTTGGTGTGTTTTCTGTGTTCTCCAAGTGAAAATAAGCCTGTCCGGAGCCCGTGGTAGCTCCAGCTGCTTTGGAACACATTCTGCCACACTTGCTCTTTCTGCATGTCTCTAGCAGCCAGAAAGCGCTGTAAAGCGCTCTTTTCTCGAGAAAAGCAACACTCTGGGAAACCTCTGTAACTTTGCTTGCAGCAGCACCTTGGTGTGTTTTCTGTGTTCTCCAAGTGAAAAGAAGCCTGTCCGGAGCCCGTGGTAGCTCCAGCTGCTTTGGAACACATTCTGCCACACTTGCTCTTTCTGCATGTCTCTAGCAGCCAGAAAGCGCTGTAAAGCGCTCTTTTCTCGAGAAAAGCAACACTCTGGGAAACCTCTGTAACTTTGCTTGCAGCAGCACCTTGGTGTGTTTTCTGTGTTCTCCAAGTGAAAAGAAGCCTGTCCGGAGCCCGTGGTAGCTCCAGCTGCTTTGGAACACATTCTGCCACACTTGCTCTTTCTGCATGTCTCTAGCAGCCAGAAAGCGCTGTAAAGCGCTCTTTTCTCGAGAAAAGCAACACTCTGGGAAACCTCTGTAACTTTGCTTGCAGCAGCACCTTGGTGTGTTTTCTGTGTTCTCCAAGTGAAAAGAAGCCTGTCCGGAGCCCGTGGTAGCTCCAGCTGCTTTGGAACACATTCTGCCACACTTGCTCTTTCTGCATGTCTCTAGCAGCCAGAAAGCGCTGTAAAGCGCTCTTTTCTCGAGAAAAGCAACACTCTGGGAAACCTCTGTAACTTTGCTTGCAGCAGCACCTTGGTGTGTTTTCTGTGTTCTCCAAGTGAAAATAAGCCTGTCCGGAGCCCGTGGTAGCTCCAGCTGCTTTGGAACACATTCTGCCACACTTGCTCTTTCTGCATGTCTCTAGCAGCCAGAAAGCGCTGTAAAGTGCTCTTTTCTCGAGAAAAGCAACACTCAGGGGGACTTCTGTAACTTTGCTTGCAGCAGCACCTTGGTGTGTTTTCTGTGTTCACCAAGTGAAAATAAGCCTGTCCGGAGCCCGTGGTAGCTCCAGCTGCTTTGGAACACATTCTGCCACACTTGCTCTTTCTGCATGTCTCTAGCAGCCAGAAAGCGCTGTAAAGCGCTCTTTTCTCGAGAAAAGCAACACTCTGGGAAACCTCTGTAACTTTGCTTGCAGCAGCACCTTGGTGTGTTTTCTGTGTTCTCCAAGTGAAAATAAGCCTGCCCGGAGCCCGTGGTAGCTCCAGCTGCTTTGGAACACATTCTGCCACACTTGCTCTTTCTGCATGTCTCTAGCAGCCAGAAAGCGCTGTAAAGCGCTCTTTTCTCGAGAAAAGCAACACTCTGGGAAACCTCTGTAACTTTGCTTGCAGCAGCACCTTGGTGTGTTTTCTGTGTTCTCCAAGTGAAAAGAAGCCTGTCCGGAGCCCGTGGTAGCTCCAGCTGCTTTGGAACACATTCTGCCACACTTGCTCTTTCTGCATGTCTCTAGCAGCCAGAAAGCGCTGTAAAGCGCTCTTTTCTCGAGAAAAGCAACACTCTGGGAAACCTCTGTAACTTTGCTTGCAGCAGCACCTTGGTGTGTTTTCTGTGTTCTCCAAGTGAAAATAAGCCTGTCCGGAGCCCGTGGTAGCTCCAGCTGCTTTGGAACACATTCTGCCACACTTGCTCTTTCTGCATGTCTCTAGCAGCCAGAAAGCGCTGTAAAGCGCTCTTTTCTCGAGAAAAGCAACACTCAGGGGACTTCTGTAACTTTGCTTGCAGCAGCACCTTGGTGTGTTTTCTGTGTTCTCCAAGTGAAAATAAGCCTGTCCGGAGCCCGTGGTAGCTCCAGCTGCTTTGGAACACATTCTGCCACACTTGCTCTTTCTGCATGTCTCTAGCAGCCAGAAAGCGCTGTAAAGCGCTCTTTTCTCGAGAAAAGCAACACTCAGGGGGACTTCTGTAACTTTGCTTGCAGCAGCACCTTGGTGGGTTTTCTGTGTTCCTCCAAGTGAAAATAAGCCTGTCCGGAGCCCGTG
>NW_028154399.1:0-37867 GCF_965231275.1 Zosterops lateralis
AAAGTTACAGAACCCCCCCTGAGAGTTGCTTTTCTCGGGCCAAAGAGCGCTTTACAGCGCTTTCTGGCTGCTAGAGACATGCAGAAACAGCAAGTGTGGCAGAATGTGTTCCAAAGCAGCTGGAGCTACCATGGGCTCCGGACAGGCTTATTTTCACTTGGAGAACACAGAAAACACACCAAGGTGCTGCTGCAAGCAAAGTTACAGAAGTCCCCCTGAGAGTTGCTTTTCTCGGGCAAAAGAGTGCTTTACAGCTCTTTCTGGCTGCTAGAGACATGCAGAAACAGCAAGTGTGGCAGAATGTGTTCCAAAGCAGCTGGAGCTACCACGGGCTCCTGACAGGCTTATTTTCACTTGGAGAACACAGAAAACACACCAAGGTGCTGCTGCAAGCAAAGTTACAGAAGTCCCCCTGAGAGTTGCTTTTCTCGGGCAAAAGAGCGCTTTACAGCGCTTTCTGGCTGCTAGAGACATGCAGAAAGAGCAAGTGTGGCAGAATGTGTTCCAAAGCAGCTGGAGCTACCACGGGCTCCGGACAGGCTTATTTTCACCTGGAGAACACAGAAAACACACCAAGGTGCTGCTGCAAGCAAAGTTACAGAGGTCCCCCTGAGTGTTGCTTTTCTCGGGCAAAAGAGCGTTTTACAGCGCTTTCTGACTGCTAGAGACATGCAGAAACGGCAAGTGTGGCAGAATGTGTTCCAAAGCAGCTGGAGCTACCACGGGCTCCGGACAGGCTTATTTTCACTTGGAGAACACAGAAAACACCCCAAGGTGCTGCTGCAAGCAAAGTTACAGAAGTCCCCCTGAGTGTTGCTTTTCTCGGGCAAAAGAGCGCTTTACAGCGCTTTCTGGCTGCTAGAGACATGCAGAAAGAGCAAGTGTGGCAGAATGTGTTCCAAAGCAGCTGGAGCTACCACGGGCTCCGGACAGGCTTGTTTTCACCTGGAGAACACAGAAAACACACCAAGGTGCTGCTGCAAGCAAAGTTATAGGGGTCCCCCTGAGAGTTGCTTTTCTCGGGCAAAAGAGCGCTTTACAGCGCTTTCTGGCTGCTAGAGACATGCAGAAAGAGCAAGTGTGGCAGAATGTGTTCCAAAGCAGCTGGAGCTACCACGGGCTCCGGACAGGCTTATTTTCACCTGGAGAACACAGAAAACACACCAAGGTGCTGCTGCAAGCAAAGTTACAGGGGTCCCCCTGAGAGTTGCTTTTCTCAGGCAAAAGAGCGCTTTACAGCACTTTCTGGCTGCTAGAGACATGCAGAAAGAGCAAGTGTGGCAGAATGTGTTCCAAAGCAGCTGGAGCTACCACGGGCTCCGGACAGGCTTATTTTCACTTGGAGAACACAGAAAACACACCAAGGTGCTGCTGCAAGCAAAGTTACAGAAGTCCCCCTGAGAGTTGCTTTTCTCGGGCAAAAGAGCGCTTTACAGCGCTTTCTGGCTGCTAGAGACATGCAGAAAGAGCAAGTGTGGCAGAATGTGTTCCAAAGCAGCTGGAGCTACCACGGGCTCTGGACAGGCTTATTTTCACTTGGAGAACACAGAAAACACACCAAGGTGCTGCTGCAAGCAAAGTTACAGAAGTCCCCCTGAGTGTTGCTTTTCTCGGGGAAAAGAGCGCTTTACAGCGCTTTCTGGCTGCTAGAGACATGCAGAAACGGCAAGTGTGGCAGAATGTGTTCCAAAGCAGCTGGAGCTACCACGGGCTCCTGACAGGCTTATTTTCACTTGGAGAACACAGAAAACACACCAAGGTGCTGCTGCAAGCAAAGTTACAGAACCCCCCCTGAGAGTTGCTTTTCTCGGGCCAAAGAGCGCTTTACAGCGCTTTCTGGCTGCTAGAGACATGCAGAAAGAGCAAGTGTGGCAGAATGTGTTCCAAAGCAGCTGGAGCTACCATGGGCTCCGGACAGGCTTATTTTCACTTGGAGAACACAGAAAACACACCAAGGTGCTGCTGCAAGCAAAGTTACAGAACCCCCCTGAAAGTTGCTTTTCTCGGGCAAAAGAGTGCTTTACAGCTCTTTCTGGCTGCTAGAGACATGCAGAAACAGCAAGTGTGGCAGAATGTGTTCCAAAGCAGCTGGAGCTACCACGGGCTCCTGACAGGCTTATTTTCACTTGGAGAACACAGAAAACACACCAAGGTGCTGCTGCAAGCCAAGTTACAGAAGTCCCCCTGAGAGTTGCTTTTCTCGGGCAAAAGAGCGCTTTACAGCGCTTTCTGGCTGCTAGAGACATGCAGAAAGAGCAAGTGTGGCAGAATGTGTTCCAAAGCAGCTGGAGCTACCACGGGCTCCAGACAGGCTTATTTTCACTTGGAGAACACAGAAAACACACCAAGGTGCTGCTGCAAGCAAAGTTACAGAGGTCCCCCTGAGTGTTGCTTTTCTCGGGCAAAAGAGCGTTTTACAGCGCTTTCTGACTGCTAGAGACATGCAGAAACGGCAGGTGTGGCAGAATGTGTTCCAAAGCAGCTGGAGCTACCACGGGCTCCGGACAGGCTTATTTTCACTTGGAGAACACAGAAAACACCCCAAGGTGCTGCTGCAAGCGAAGTTACAGAAGTCCCCCTGAGTGTTGCTTTTCTCGGGCAAAAGAGCGCTTTACAGCGCTTTCTGGCTGCTAGAGACATGCAGAAAGAGCAAGTGTGGCAGAATGTGTTCCAAAGCAGCTGGAGCTACCACGGGCTCCGGACAGGCTTATTTTCACCTGGAGAACACAGAAAACACACCAAGGTGCTGCTGCAAGCAAAGTTATAGGAGTCCCCCTGAGAGTTGCTTTTCTCGGGCAAAAGAGCGCTTTACAGCGCTTTCTGGCTGCTAGAGACATGCAGAAAGAGCAAGTGTGGCAGAATGTGTTCCAAAGCAGCTGGAGCTACCACGGGCTCCGGACAGGCTTATTTTCACTTGGAGAACACAGAAAACACACCAAGGTGCTGCTGCAAGCAAAGTTACAGAAGTCCCCCTGAGTGTTGCTTTTCTCGGGGAAAAGAGCGCTTTACAGCGCTTTCTGGCTGCTAGAGACATGCAGAAACGGCAAGTGTGGCAGAATGTGTTCCAAAGCAGCTGGAGCTACCACGGGCTCCTGACAGGCTTATTTTCACTTGGAGAACACAGAAAACACACCAAGGTGCTGCTGCAAGCAAAGTTACAGAACCCCCCCTGAGAGTTGCTTTTCTCGGGCCAAAGAGCGCTTTACAGCGCTTTCTGGCTGCTAGAGACATGCAGAAACAGCAAGTGTGGCAGAATGTGTTCCAAAGCAGCTGGAGCTACCATGGGCTCCGGACAGGCTTATTTTCACTTGGAGAACACAGAAAACACACCAAGGTGCTGCTGCAAGCAAAGTTACAGAAGTCCCCCTGAGAGTTGCTTTTCTCGGGCAAAAGAGTGCTTTACAGCTCTTTCTGGCTGCTAGAGACATGCAGAAACAGCAAGTGTGGCAGAATGTGTTCCAAAGCAGCTGGAGCTACCACGGGCTCCGGACAGGCTTATTTTCACTTGGAGAACACAGAAAACACCCCAAGGTGCTGCTGCAAGCAAAGTTACAGAAGTCCCCCTGAGAGTTGCTTTTCTCGGGCAAAAGAGCGCTTTACAGCGCTTTCTGGCTGCTAGAGACATGCAGAAACAGCAAGTGTGGCAGAATGTGTTCCAAAGCAGCTGGAGCTACCACGGGCTCCGGACAGGCTTATTTTCACCTGGAGAACACAGAAAACACACCAAGGTGCTGCTGCAAGCAAAGTTACAGAGGTCCCCCTGAGTGTTGCTTTTCTCGGGCAAAAGAGCGTTTTACAGCGCTTTCTGACTGCTAGAGACATGCAGAAAGAGCAAGTGTGGCAGAATGTGTTCCAAAGCAGCTGGAGCTACCACGGGCTCCGGACAGGCTTATTTTCACTTGGAGAACACAGAAAACACCCCAAGGTGCTGCTGCAAGCAAAGTTACAGAAGTCCCCCTGAGTGTTGCTTTTCTCGGGCAAAAGAGCGCTTTACAGCGCTTTCTGGCTGCTAGAGACATGCAGAAAGAGCAAGTGTGGCAGAATGTGTTCCAAAGCAGCTGGAGCTACCACGGGCTCCGGACAGGCTTGTTTTCACCTGGAGAACACAGAAAACACACCAAGGTGCTGCTGCAAGCAAAGTTATAGGGGTCCCCCTGAGAGTTGCTTTTCTCGGGCAAAAGAGCGCTTTACAGCGCTTTCTGGCTGCTAGAGACATGCAGAAAGAGCAAGTGTGGCAGAATGTGTTCCAAAGCAGCTGGAGCTACCACGGGCTCCGGACAGGCTTATTTTCACTTGGAGAACACAGAAAACACACCAAGGTGCTGCTGCAAGCAAAGTTATAGGGGTCCCCCTGAGAGTTGCTTTTCTCGGGCAAAAGAGCGCTTTACAGCGCTTTCTGGCTGCTAGAGACATGCAGAAAGAGCAAGTGTGGCAGAATGTGTTCCAAAGCAGCTGGAGCTACCACGGGCTCCGGACAGGCTTATTTTCACTTGGAGAACACAGAAAACACACCAAGGTGCTGCTGCAAGCAAAGTTACAGAACCCCCTCTGAGAGTTGCTTTTCTCGGGCAAAAGAGTGCTTTACAGCGCTTTCTGGCTGCTAGAGACATGCAGAAAGAGCAAGTGTGGCAGAATGTGTTCCAAAGCAGCTGGAGCTACCACGGGCTCCGGACAGGCTTGTTTTCACCTGGAGAACACAGAAAACACACCAAGGTGCTGCTGCAAGCAAAGTTATAGGGGTCCCCCTGAGAGTTGCTTTTCTCGGGCAAAAGAGCGCTTTACAGCGCTTTCTGGCTGCTAGAGACATGCAGAAAGAGCAAGTGTGGCAGAATGTGTTCCAAAGCAGCTGGAGCTACCACGGGCTCCGGACAGGCTTATTTTCACTTGGAGAACACAGAAAACACACCAAGGTGCTGCTGCAAGCAAAGTTATAGGGGTCCCCCTGAGAGTTGCTTTTCTCGGGCAAAAGAGCGCTTTACAGCGCTTTCTGGCTGCTAGAGACATGCAGAAAGAGCAAGTGTGGCAGAATGTGTTCCAAAGCAGCTGGAGCTACCACGGGCTCCGGACAGGCTTATTTTCACTTGGAGAACACAGAAAACACACCAAGGTGCTGCTGCAAGCAAAGTTACAGAAGTCCCCCTGAGAGTTGCTTTTCTCGGGCAAAAGAGTGCTTTACAGCGCTTTCTGGCTGCTAGAGACATGCAGAAAGAGCAAGTGTGGCAGAATGTGTTCCAAAGCAGCTGGAGCTACCACGGGCTCCGGACAGGCTTATTTTCACTTGGAGAACACAGAAAACACACCAAGGTGCTGCTGCAAGCAAAGTTACGGGGGTCCCCCAGAGTGTTGCTTTTCTCGGGCAAAAGAGCGCTTTACAGCGCTTTCTGGCTGCTAGAGACATGCAGAAAGAGCAAGTGTGGCAGAATGTGTTCCAAAGCAGCTGGAGCTACCACGGGCTCCTGACAGGCTTATTTTCACTTGGAGAACACAGAAAACACCCCAAGGTGCTGCTGCAAGCAAAGTTACAGAAGTCCCCCTGAGTGTTGCTTTTCTCGGGGAAAAGAGCGCTTTACAGCGCTTTCTGGCTGCTAGAGACATGCAGAAACGGCAAGTGTGGCAGAATGTGTTCCAAAGCAGCTGGAGCTACCACGGGCTCCTGACAGGCTTATTTTCACTTGGAGAACACAGAAAACACACCAAGGTGCTGCTGCAAGCAAAGTTACAGAACCCCCCCTGAGAGTTGCTTTTCTCGGGCCAAAGAGCGCTTTACAGCGCTTTCTGGCTGCTAGAGACATGCAGAAAGAGCAAGTGTGGCAGAATGTGTTCCAAAGCAGCTGGAGCTACCACGGGCTCCGGACAGGCTTATTTTCACTTGGAGAACACAGAAAACACCCCAAGGTGCTGCTGCAAGCAAAGTTACAGAAGTCCCCCTGAGATAGAGAATGAGAAGAGCAGATGAGGTGTTTGGAAAACCCCCAAGGTGCCTGCCTGCAAGCAAAGTCTACAGAAGTTCCCCCGAGTTCCAAAGCAGCTGGAGCTACCACGGGCTCCGGACAGGCTTATTTTCACTTGGAGAACACAGAAAACACCCCAAGGTGCTGCTGCAAGCAAAGTTACAGAAGTCCCCCTGAGAGTTGCTTTTCTCGGGCAAAAGAGCGCTTTACAGCGCTTTCTGGCTGCTAGAGACATGCAGAAAGAGCAAGTGTGGCAGAATGTGTTCCAAAGCAGCTGGAGCTACCACGGGCTCCGGACAGGCTTATTTTCACTTGGAGAACACAGAAAACACACCAAGGTGCTGCTGCAAGCAAAGTTACAGAAGTCCCCCTGAGTGTTGCTTTTCTCGGGGAAAAGAGCGCTTTACAGCGCTTTCTGGCTGCTAGAGACATGCAGAAACGGCAAGTGTGGCAGAATGTGTTCCAAAGCAGCTGGAGCTACCACGGGCTCCTGACAGGCTTATTTTCACTTGGAGAACACAGAAAACACACCAAGGTGCTGCTGCAAGCAAAGTTACAGAACCCCCCCTGAGAGTTGCTTTTCTCGGGCCAAAGAGCGCTTTACAGCGCTTTCTGGCTGCTAGAGACATGCAGAAACAGCAAGTGTGGCAGAATGTGTTCCAAAGCAGCTGGAGCTACCATGGGCTCTGGACAGGCTTATTTTCACTTGGAGAACACAGAAAACACACCAAGGTGCTGCTGCAAGCAAAGTTACAGAAGTCCCCCTGAGAGTTGCTTTTCTCGGGCAAAAGAGTGCTTTACAGCTCTTTCTGGCTGCTAGAGACATGCAGAAACAGCAAGTGTGGCAGAATGTGTTCCAAAGCAGCTGGAGCTACCACGGGCTCCTGACAGGCTTATTTTCACTTGGAGAACACAGAAAACACACCAAGGTGCTGCTGCAAGCAAAGTTACAGAAGTCCCCCTGAGAGTTGCTTTTCTCGGGCAAAAGAGCGCTTTACAGCGCTTTCTGGCTGCTAGAGACATGCAGAAAGAGCAAGTGTGGCAGAATGTGTTCCAAAGCAGCTGGAGCTACCACGGGCTCCGGACAGGCTTATTTTCACCTGGAGAACACAGAAAACACACCAAGGTGCTGCTGCAAGCAAAGTTACAGAGGTCCCCCTGAGTGTTGCTTTTCTCGGGCAAAAGAGCGTTTTACAGCGCTTTCTGACTGCTAGAGACATGCAGAAACGGCAAGTGTGGCAGAATGTGTTCCAAAGCAGCTGGAGCTACCACGGGCTCCGGACAGGCTTATTTTCACTTGGAGAACACAGAAAACACACCAAGGTGCTGCTGCAAGCAAAGTTACAGAAGTCCCCCTGAGTGTTGCTTTTCTCGGGCAAAAGAGCGCTTTACAGCGCTTTCTGGCTGCTAGAGACATGCAGAAAGAGCAAGTGTGGCAGAATGTGTTCCAAAGCAGCTGGAGCTACCACGGGCTCCGGACAGGCTTGTTTTCACCTGGAGAACACAGAAAACACACCAAGGTGCTGCTGCAAGCAAAGTTATAGGGGTCCCCCTGAGAGTTGCTTTTCTCGGGCAAAAGAGCGCTTTACAGCGCTTTCTGGCTGCTAGAGACATGCAGAAAGAGCAAGTGTGGCAGAATGTGTTCCAAAGCAGCTGGAGCTACCACGGGCTCCGGACAGGCTTATTTTCACTTGGAGAACACAGAAAACACACCAAGGTGCTGCTGCAAGCAAAGTTACAGAACCCCCCCTGAGAGTTGCTTTTCTCGGGCAAAAGAGCGCTTTACAGCGCTTTCTGGCTGCTAGAGACATGCAGAAAGAGCAAGTGTGGCAGAATGTGTTCCAAAGCAGCTGGAGCTACCACGGGCTCCGGACAGGCTTATTTTCACTTGGAGAACACAGAAAACACCCCAAGGTGCTGCTGCAAGCAAAGTTACAGAAGTCCCCCTGAGTGTTGCTTTTCTCGAGAAAAGAGCGCTTTACAGCGCTTTCTGGCTGCTAGAGACATGCAGAAAGAGCAAGTGTGGCAGAATGTGTTCCAAAGCAGCTGGAGCTACCACGGGCTCCTGACAGGCTTATTTTCACTTGGAGAACACAGAAAACACACCAAGGTGCTGCTGCAAGCAAAGTTACAGAACCCCCCCTGAGAGTTGCTTTTCTCGGGCAAAAGAGCGCTTTACAGCGCTTTCTGGCTGCTAGAGACATGCAGAAACAGCAAGTGTGGCAGAATGTGTTCCAAAGCAGCTGGAGCTACCATGGGCTCCGGACAGGCTTATTTTCACTTGGAGAACACAGAAAACACACCAAGGTGCTGCTGCAAGCCAAGTTACAGAAGTCCCCCTGAGAGTTGCTTTTCTCGGGCCAAAGAGCGCTTTACAGCGCTTTCTGGCTGCTAGAGACATGCAGAAAGAGCAAGTGTGGCAGAATGTGTTCCAAAGCAGCTGGAGCTACCACGGGCTCCGGACAGGCTTATTTTCACCTGGAGAACACAGAAAACACACCAAGGTGCTGCTGCAAGCAAAGTTACAGAGGTCCCCCTGAGTGTTGCTTTTCTCGGGCAAAAGAGCGTTTTACAGCGCTTTCTGACTGCTAGAGACATGCAGAAACGGCAGGTGTGGCAGAATGTGTTCCAAAGCAGCTGGAGCTACCACGGGCTCCGGACAGGCTTATTTTCACTTGGAGAACACAGAAAACACCCCAAGGTGCTGCTGCAAGCGAAGTTACAGAAGTCCCCCTGAGTGTTGCTTTTCTCGGGCAAAAGAGCGCTTTACAGCGCTTTCTGGCTGCTAGAGACATGCAGAAAGAGCAAGTGTGGCAGAATGTGTTCCAAAGCAGCTGGAGCTACCACGGGCTCCGGACAGGCTTATTTTCACCTGGAGAACACAGAAAACACACCAAGGTGCTGCTGCAAGCAAAGTTATAGGAGTCCCCCTGAGAGTTGCTTTTCTCGGGCAAAAGAGCGCTTTACAGCGCTTTCTGGCTGCTAGAGACATGCAGAAAGAGCAAGTGTGGCAGAATGTGTTCCAAAGCAGCTGGAGCTACCACGGGCTCCGGACAGGCTTATTTTCACTTGGAGAACACAGAAAACACACCAAGGTGCTGCTGCAAGCAAAGTTACAGAACCCCCTCTGAGAGTTGCTTTTCTCGGGCAAAAGAGTGCTTTACAGCGCTTTCTGGCTGCTAGAGACATGCAGAAAGAGCAAGTGTGGCAGAATGTGTTCCAAAGCAGCTGGAGCTACCACGGGCTCCTGACAGGCTTATTTTCACTTGGAGAACACAGAAAACACACCAAGGTGCTGCTGCAAGCAAAGTTACAGAAGTCCCCCTGAGTGTTGCTTTTCTCGGGGAAAAGAGCGCTTTACAGCGCTTTCTGGCTGCTAGAGACATGCAGAAACGGCAAGTGTGGCAGAATGTGTTCCAAAGCAGCTGGAGCTACCACGGGCTCCTGACAGGCTTATTTTCACTTGGAGAACACAGAAAACACACCAAGGTGCTGCTGCAAGCAAAGTTACAGAACCCCCCCTGAGAGTTGCTTTTCTCGGGCCAAAGAGCGCTTTACAGCGCTTTCTGGCTGCTAGAGACATGCAGAAAGAGCAAGTGTGGCAGAATGTGTTCCAAAGCAGCTGGAGCTACCATGGGCTCCGGACAGGCTTATTTTCACTTGGAGAACACAGAAAACACACCAAGGTGCTGCTGCAAGCAAAGTTACAGGGGTCCCCCTGAGAGTTGCTTTTCTCAGGCAAAAGAGCGCTTTACAGCACTTTCTGGCTGCTAGAGACATGCAGAAAGAGCAAGTGTGGCAGAATGTGTTCCAAAGCAGCTGGAGCTACCACGGGCTCCGGACAGGCTTATTTTCACTTGGAGAACACAGAAAACACACCAAGGTGCTGCTGCAAGCAAAGTTACAGAAGTCCCCCTGAGTGTTGCTTTTCTCGGGGAAAAGAGCGCTTTACAGCGCTTTCTGGCTGCTAGAGACATGCAGAAACGGCAAGTGTGGCAGAATGTGTTCCAAAGCAGCTGGAGCTACCACGGGCTCCTGACAGGCTTCTTTTCACTTGGAGAACACAGAAAACACACCAAGGTGCTGCTGCAAGCAAAGTTACAGAACCCCCCCTGAGAGTTGCTTTTCTCGGGCCAAAGAGCGCTTTACAGCGCTTTCTGGCTGCTAGAGACATGCAGAAACAGCAAGTGTGGCAGAATGTGTTCCAAAGCAGCTGGAGCTACCATGGGCTCCGGACAGGCTTATTTTCACTTGGAGAACACAGAAAACACACCAAGGTGCTGCTGCAAGCAAAGTTACAGAAGTCCCCCTGAGAGTTGCTTTTCTCGGGCAAAAGAGTGCTTTACAGCTCTTTCTGGCTGCTAGAGACATGCAGAAAGAGCAAGTGTGGCAGAATGTGTTCCAAAGCAGCTGGAGCTACCACGGGCTCCGGACAGGCTTATTTTCACTTGGAGAACACAGAAAACACCCCAAGGTGCTGCTGCAAGCAAAGTTACAGAAGTCCCCCTGAGAGTTGCTTTTCTCGGGCAAAAGAGCGCTTTACAGCGCTTTCTGGCTGCTAGAGACATGCAGAAACAGCAAGTGTGGCAGAATGTGTTCCAAAGCAGCTGGAGCTACCACGGGCTCCGGACAGGCTTATTTTCACCTGGAGAACACAGAAAACACACCAAGGTGCTGCTGCAAGCAAAGTTACAGAGGTCCCCCTGAGTGTTGCTTTTCTCGGGCAAAAGAGCGTTTTACAGCGCTTTCTGACTGCTAGAGACATGCAGAAACGGCAAGTGTGGCAGAATGTGTTCCAAAGCAGCTGGAGCTACCACGGGCTCCGGACAGGCTTATTTTCACTTGGAGAACACAGAAAACACCCCAAGGTGCTGCTGCAAGCAAAGTTACAGAAGTCCCCCTGAGTGTTGCTTTTCTCGGGCAAAAGAGCGCTTTACAGCGCTTTCTGGCTGCTAGAGACATGCAGAAAGAGCAAGTGTGGCAGAATGTGTTCCAAAGCAGCTGGAGCTACCACGGGCTCCGGACAGGCTTGTTTTCACCTGGAGAACACAGAAAACACACCAAGGTGCTGCTGCAAGCAAAGTTATAGGGGTCCCCCTGAGAGTTGCTTTTCTCGGGCAAAAGAGCGCTTTACAGCGCTTTCTGGCTGCTAGAGACATGCAGAAAGAGCAAGTGTGGCAGAATGTGTTCCAAAGCAGCTGGAGCTACCACGGGCTCCGGACAGGCTTATTTTCACTTGGAGAACACAGAAAACACACCAAGGTGCTGCTGCAAGCAAAGTTATAGGGGTCCCCCTGAGAGTTGCTTTTCTCGGGCAAAAGAGCGCTTTACAGCGCTTTCTGGCTGCTAGAGACATGCAGAAAGAGCAAGTGTGGCAGAATGTGTTCCAAAGCAGCTGGAGCTACCACGGGCTCCGGACAGGCTTATTTTCACTTGGAGAACACAGAAAACACACCAAGGTGCTGCTGCAAGCAAAGTTACAGAACCCCCTCTGAGAGTTGCTTTTCTCGGGCAAAAGAGTGCTTTACAGCGCTTTCTGGCTGCTAGAGACATGCAGAAAGAGCAAGTGTGGCAGAATGTGTTCCAAAGCAGCTGGAGCTACCACGGGCTCCGGACAGGCTTGTTTTCACCTGGAGAACACAGAAAACACACCAAGGTGCTGCTGCAAGCAAAGTTATAGGGGTCCCCCTGAGAGTTGCTTTTCTCGGGCAAAAGAGCGCTTTACAGCGCTTTCTGGCTGCTAGAGACATGCAGAAAGAGCAAGTGTGGCAGAATGTGTTCCAAAGCAGCTGGAGCTACCACGGGCTCCGGACAGGCTTATTTTCACTTGGAGAACACAGAAAACACACCAAGGTGCTGCTGCAAGCAAAGTTATAGGGGTCCCCCTGAGAGTTGCTTTTCTCGGGCAAAAGAGCGCTTTACAGCGCTTTCTGGCTGCTAGAGACATGCAGAAAGAGCAAGTGTGGCAGAATGTGTTCCAAAGCAGCTGGAGCTACCACGGGCTCCGGACAGGCTTATTTTCACTTGGAGAACACAGAAAACACACCAAGGTGCTGCTGCAAGCAAAGTTACAGAAGTCCCCCTGAGAGTTGCTTTTCTCGGGCAAAAGAGTGCTTTACAGCGCTTTCTGGCTGCTAGAGACATGCAGAAAGAGCAAGTGTGGCAGAATGTGTTCCAAAGCAGCTGGAGCTACCACGGGCTCCGGACAGGCTTATTTTCACTTGGAGAACACAGAAAACACACCAAGGTGCTGCTGCAAGCAAAGTTACGGGGGTCCCCCAGAGTGTTGCTTTTCTCGGGCAAAAGAGCGCTTTACAGCGCTTTCTGGCTGCTAGAGACATGCAGAAAGAGCAAGTGTGGCAGAATGTGTTCCAAAGCAGCTGGAGCTACCACGGGCTCCTGACAGGCTTATTTTCACTTGGAGAACACAGAAAACACCCCAAGGTGCTGCTGCAAGCAAAGTTACAGAAGTCCCCCTGAGAGTTGCTTTTCTCGGGCAAAAGAGCGCTTTACAGCGCTTTCTGGCTGCTAGAGACATGCAGAAACGGCAAGTGTGGCAGAATGTGTTCCAAAGCAGCTGGAGCTACCACGGGCTCCTGACAGGCTTATTTTCACTTGGAGAACACAGAAAACACACCAAGGTGCTGCTGCAAGCAAAGTTACAGAAGTCCCCCTGAGAGTTGCTTTTCTCGGGCCAAAGAGCGCTTTACAGCGCTTTCTGGCTGCTAGAGACATGCAGAAAGAGCAAGTGTGGCAGAATGTGTTCCAAAGCAGCTGGAGCTACCATGGGCTCCGGACAGGCTTATTTTCACTTGGAGAACACAGAAAACACACCAAGGTGCTGCTGCAAGCAAAGTTACAGAGGTCCCCCTGAGAGTTGCTTTTCTCAGGCAAAAGAGCGCTTTACAGCACTTTCTGGCTGCTAGAGACATGCAGAAAGAGCAAGTGTGGCAGAATGTGTTCCAAAGCAGCTGGAGCTACCACGGGCTCCGGACAGGCTTATTTTCACTTGGAGAACACAGAAAACACCCCAAGGTGCTGCTGCAAGCAAAGTTACAGAAGTCCCCCTGAGAGTTGCTTTTCTCGGGCAAAAGAGCGCTTTACAGCGCTTTCTGGCTGCTAGAGACATGCAGAAAGAGCAAGTGTGGCAGAATGTGTTCCAAAGCAGCTGGAGCTACCACGGGCTCCGGACAGGCTTATTTTCACTTGGAGAACACAGAAAACACACCAAGGTGCTGCTGCAAGCAAAGTTACAGAAGTCCCCCTGAGTGTTGCTTTTCTCGGGGAAAAGAGCGCTTTACAGCGCTTTCTGGCTGCTAGAGACATGCAGAAACGGCAAGTGTGGCAGAATGTGTTCCAAAGCAGCTGGAGCTACCACGGGCTCCTGACAGGCTTATTTTCACTTGGAGAACACAGAAAACACACCAAGGTGCTGCTGCAAGCAAAGTTACAGAACCCCCTCTGAGAGTTGCTTTTCTCGGGCCAAAGAGCGCTTTACAGCGCTTTCTGGCTGCTAGAGACATGCAGAAACAGCAAGTGTGGCAGAATGTGTTCCAAAGCAGCTGGAGCTACCATGGGCTCTGGACAGGCTTATTTTCACTTGGAGAACACAGAAAACACACCAAGGTGCTGCTGCAAGCAAAGTTACAGAAGTCCCCCTGAGAGTTGCTTTTCTCGGGCAAAAGAGTGCTTTACAGCTCTTTCTGGCTGCTAGAGACATGCAGAAACAGCAAGTGTGGCAGAATGTGTTCCAAAGCAGCTGGAGCTACCACGGGCTCCTGACAGGCTTATTTTCACTTGGAGAACACAGAAAACACACCAAGGTGCTGCTGCAAGCAAAGTTACAGAAGTCCCCCTGAGAGTTGCTTTTCTCGGGCAAAAGAGCGCTTTACAGCGCTTTCTGGCTGCTAGAGACATGCAGAAAGAGCAAGTGTGGCAGAATGTGTTCCAAAGCAGCTGGAGCTACCACGGGCTCCGGACAGGCTTATTTTCACCTGGAGAACACAGAAAACACACCAAGGTGCTGCTGCAAGCAAAGTTACAGAGGTCCCCCTGAGTGTTGCTTTTCTCGGGCAAAAGAGCGTTTTACAGCGCTTTCTGACTGCTAGAGACATGCAGAAACGGCAAGTGTGGCAGAATGTGTTCCAAAGCAGCTGGAGCTACCACGGGCTCCGGACAGGCTTATTTTCACTTGGAGAACACAGAAAACACACCAAGGTGCTGCTGCAAGCAAAGTTACAGAAGTCCCCCTGAGTGTTGCTTTTCTCGGGCAAAAGAGCGCTTTACAGCGCTTTCTGGCTGCTAGAGACATGCAGAAAGAGCAAGTGTGGCAGAATGTGTTCCAAAGCAGCTGGAGCTACCACGGGCTCCGGACAGGCTTGTTTTCACCTGGAGAACACAGAAAACACACCAAGGTGCTGCTGCAAGCAAAGTTATAGGGGTCCCCCTGAGAGTTGCTTTTCTCGGGCAAAAGAGCGCTTTACAGCGCTTTCTGGCTGCTAGAGACATGCAGAAAGAGCAAGTGTGGCAGAATGTGTTCCAAAGCAGCTGGAGCTACCACGGGCTCCGGACAGGCTTATTTTCACTTGGAGAACACAGAAAACACACCAAGGTGCTGCTGCAAGCAAAGTTACAGAACCCCCCCTGAGAGTTGCTTTTCTCGGGCAAAAGAGCGCTTTACAGCGCTTTCTGGCTGCTAGAGACATGCAGAAAGAGCAAGTGTGGCAGAATGTGTTCCAAAGCAGCTGGAGCTACCACGGGCTCCGGACAGGCTTATTTTCACTTGGAGAACACAGAAAACACCCCAAGGTGCTGCTGCAAGCAAAGTTACAGAAGTCCCCCTGAGTGTTGCTTTTCTCGAGAAAAGAGCGCTTTACAGCGCTTTCTGGCTGCTAGAGACATGCAGAAAGAGCAAGTGTGGCAGAATGTGTTCCAAAGCAGCTGGAGCTACCACGGGCTCCTGACAGGCTTATTTTCACTTGGAGAACACAGAAAACACACCAAGGTGCTGCTGCAAGCAAAGTTACAGAAGTCCCCCTGAGAGTTGCTTTTCTCGGGCAAAAGAGCGCTTTACAGCGCTTTCTGGCTGCTAGAGACATGCAGAAACGGCAAGTGTGGCAGAATGTGTTCCAAAGCAGCTGGAGCTACCACTGGCTCCTGACAGGCTTATTTTCACTTGGAGAACACAGAAAACACACCAAGGTGCTGCTGCAAGCAAAGTTACAGAACCCCCCCTGAGAGTTGCTTTTCTCGGGCCAAAGAGCACTTTACAGCGCTTTCTGGCTGCTAGAGACATGCAGAAAGAGAAAGTGTGGCAGAATGTGTTCCAAAGCAGCTGGAGCTACCACGGGCTCCGGACAGGCTTATTTTCACTTGGAGAACACAGAAAACACCCCAAGGTGCTGCTGCAAGCAAAGTTACAGAGGTTTCCCAGAGTGTTGCTTTTCTCGAGAAAAGAGCGCTTTACAGCGCTTTCTGGCTGCTAGAGACATGCAGAAAGAGCAAGTGTGGCAGAATGTGTTCCAAAGCAGCTGGAGCTACCACGGGCTGCTGACAGGCTTATTTTCACTTGGAGAACACAGAAAACACACCAAGGTGCTGCTGCAAGCCAAGTTACAGAACCCCCCCCTGAGAGTTGCTTTTCTTGGGCAAAAGAGCGCTTTACAGCACTTTCTGGCTGCTAGAGACATGCAGAAAGAGCAAGTGTGGCAGAATGTGTTCCAAAGCAGCTGGAGCTACCACGGGCTCCTGACAGGCTTATTTTCACTTGGAGAACACAGAAAACACACCAAGGTGCTGCTGCAAGCAAAGTTACAGAACCCCCCCTGAGAGTTGCTTTTCTCGGGCCAAAGAGCGCTTTACAGCGCTTTCTGGCTGCTAGAGACATGCAGAAACAGCAAGTGTGGCAGAATGTGTTCCAAAGCAGCTGGAGCTACCATGGGCTCCGGACAGGCTTATTTTCACTTGGAGAACACAGAAAACACACCAAGGTGCTGCTGCAAGCAAAGTTACAGAAGTCCCCCTGAGAGTTGCTTTTCTCGGGCCAAAGAGTGCTTTACAGCTCTTTCTGGCTGCTAGAGACATGCAGAAACAGCAAGTGTGGCAGAATGTGTTCCAAAGCAGCTGGAGCTACCACGGGCTCCTGACAGGCTTATTTTCACTTGGAGAACACAGAAAACACACCAAGGTGCTGCTGCAAGCAAAGTTACAGAAGTCCCCCTGAGAGTTGCTTTTCTCGGGCAAAAGAGCGCTTTACAGCGCTTTCTGGCTGCTAGAGACATGCAGAAAGAGCAAGTGTGGCAGAATGTGTTCCAAAGCAGCTGGAGCTACCACGGGCTCCGGACAGGCTTATTTTCACCTGGAGAACACAGAAAACACACCAAGGTGCTGCTGCAAGCAAAGTTACAGAGGTCCCCCTGAGTGTTGCTTTTCTCGGGCAAAAGAGCGTTTTACAGCGCTTTCTGACTGCTAGAGACATGCAGAAACGGCAAGTGTGGCAGAATGTGTTCCAAAGCAGCTGGAGCTACCACGGGCTCCGGACAGGCTTATTTTCACTTGGAGAACACAGAAAACACACCAAGGTGCTGCTGCAAGCAAAGTTACAGAAGTCCCCCTGAGTGTTGCTTTTCTCGGGCAAAAGAGCGCTTTACAGCGCTTTCTGGCTGCTAGAGACATGCAGAAAGAGCAAGTGTGGCAGAATGTGTTCCAAAGCAGCTGGAGCTACCACGGGCTCCGGACAGGCTTGTTTTCACCTGGAGAACACAGAAAACACACCAAGGTGCTGCTGCAAGCAAAGTTATAGGGGTCCCCCTGAGAGTTGCTTTTCTCGGGCAAAAGAGCGCTTTACAGCGCTTTCTGGCTGCTAGAGACATGCAGAAAGAGCAAGTGTGGCAGAATGTGTTCCAAAGCAGCTGGAGCTACCACGGGCTCCGGACAGGCTTATTTTCACTTGGAGAACACAGAAAACACACCAAGGTGCTGCTGCAAGCAAAGTTACAGAACCCCCTCTGAGAGTTGCTTTTCTCGGGCAAAAGAGTGCTTTACAGCGCTTTCTGGCTGCTAGAGACATGCAGAAAGAGCAAGTGTGGCAGAATGTGTTCCAAAGCAGCTGGAGCTACCACGGGCTCCGGACAGGCTTATTTTCACTTGGAGAACACAGAAAACACACCAAGGTGCTGCTGCAAGCAAAGTTACAGGGGTCCCCCAGAGTGTTGCTTTTCTCGGGCAAAAGAGTGCTTTACAGCGCTTTCTGGCTGCTAGAGACATGCAGAAAGAGCAAGTGTGGCAGAATGTGTTCCAAAGCAGCTGGAGCTACCACGGGCTCCGGACAGGCTTATTTTCACTTGGAGAACACAGAAAACACACCAAGGTGCTGCTGCAAGCAAAGTTACAGAAGTCCCCCTGAGTGTTGCTTTTCTCGGGGAAAAGAGCGCTTTACAGCGCTTTCTGGCTGCTAGAGACATGCAGAAAGAGCAAGTGTGGCAGAATGTGTTCCAAAGCAGCTGGAGCTACCACGGGCTCCGGACAGGCTTATTTTCACTTGGAGAACACAGAAAACACCCCAAGGTGCTGCTGCAAGCAAAGTTACAGGGGTCCCCCTGAGTGTTGCTTTTCTCGGCAAAAGAGCGCTTTACAGCGCTTTCTGGCTGCTAGAGACATGCAGAAAGAGCAAGTGTGGCAGAATGTGTTCCAAAGCAGCTGGAGCTACCACGGGCTCCTGACAGGCTTATTTTCAACTGGAGAACACAGAAAACACACCAAGGTGCTGCTGCAAGCCAAGTTACAGAAGTCCCCCTGAGAGTTGCTTTTCTCGGGCAAAAGAGCGCTTTACAGCGCTTTCTGGCTGCTAGAGACATGCAGAAAGAGCAAGGGTGGCAGAATGTGTTCCAAAGCAGCTGGAGCTACCACGGGCTCCGGACAGGCTTATTTTCACCTGGAGAACACAGAAAACACACCAAGGTGCTGCTGCAAGCAAAGTTACAGAGGTCCCCCTGAGTGTTGCTTTTCTCGGGCAAAAGAGCGTTTTACAGCGCTTTCTGACTGCTAGAGACATGCAGAAACGGCAAGTGTGGCAGAATGTGTTCCAAAGCAGCTGGAGCTACCACGGGCTCCGGACAGGCTTATTTTCACTTGGAGAACACAGAAAACACACCAAGGTGCTGCTGCAATCAAAGTTACAGAAGTCCCCCTGAGAGTTGCTTTTCTCGGGCAAAAGAGCGCTTTACAGCGCTTTCTGGCTGCTAGAGACATGCAGAAAGAGCAAGTGTGGCAGAATGTGTTCCAAAGCAGCTGGAGCTACCACGGGCTCCGGACAGGCTTATTTTCACTTGGAGAACACAGAAAACACACCAAGGTGCTGCTGCAAGCAAAGTTACAGAACCCCCTCTGAGAGTTGCTTTTCTCGGGCAAAAGAGTGCTTTACAGCGCTTTCTGGCTGCTAGAGACATGCAGAAAGAGCAAGTGTGGCAGAATGTGTTCCAAAGCAGCTGGAGCTACCACGGGCTCCGGACAGGCTTATTTTCACTTGGAGAACACAGAAAACACACCAAGGTGCTGCTGCAAGCAAAGTTACAGGGGTCCCCCAGAGTGTTGCTTTTCTCGGGCCAAAGAGTGCTTTACAGCGCTTTCTGGCTGCTAGAGACATGCAGAAAGAGCAAGTGTGGCAGAATGTGTTCCAAAGCAGCTGGAGCTACCACGGGCTCCGGACAGGCTTATTTTCACTTGGAGAACACAGAAAACACACCAAGGTGCTGCTGCAAGCAAAGTTACAGAAGTCCCCCTGAGTGTTGCTTTTCTCGGGGAAAAGAGCGCTTTACAGCGCTTTCTGGCTGCTAGAGACATGCAGAAACGGCAAGTGTGGCAGAATGTGTTCCAAAGCAGCTGGAGCTACCACGGGCTCCTGACAGGCTTATTTTCACTTGGAGAACACAGAAAACACACCAAGGTGCTGCTGCAAGCAAAGTTACAGAACCCCCCCTGAGAGTTGCTTTTCTCGGGCAAAAGAGCGCTTTACAGCGCTTTCTGGCTGCTAGAGACATGCAGAAAGAGCAAGTGTGGCAGAATGTGTTCCAAAGCAGCTGGAGCTACCACGGGCTCCGGACAGGCTTATTTTCACTTGGAGAACACAGAAAACACACCAAGGTGCTGCTGCAAGCAAAGTTACAGAACCCCCCCTGAGAGTTGCTTTTCTCGGGCAAAAGAGCGCTTTACAGCGCTTTCTGGCTGCTAGAGACATGCAGAAAGAGCAAGTGTGACAGAATGTGTTCCAAAGCAGCTGGAGCTACCACGGGCTCCGGACAGGCTTATTTTCACTTGGAGAACACAGAAAACACACCAAGGTGCTGCTGCAAGCAAAGTTACAGAAGTCCCCCTGAGTGTTGCTTTTCTCGAGAAAAGAGCGCTTTACAGCGCTTTCTGGCTGCTAGAGACATGCAGAAAGAGCAAGTGTGGCAGAATGTGTTCCAAAGCAGCTGGAGCTACCACGGGCTCCTGACAGGCTTATTTTCACCTGGAGAACACAGAAAACACCCCAAGGTGCTGCTGCAAGCAAAGTTACAGAGGTTTCCCAGAGTGTTGCTTTTCTCGAGAAAAGAGCGCTTTACAGCGCTTTCTGGCTGCTAGAGACATGCAGAAAGAGCAAGTGTGGCAGAATGTGTTCCAAAGCAGCTGGAGCTACCACGGGCTCCCCACAGGCTTATTTTCACTTGGAGAACACAGAAAACACACCAAGGTGCTGCTGCAAGCCAAGTTACAGAACCCCCCCCTGAGAGTTGCTTTTCTTGGGCAAAAGAGCGCTTTACAGCACTTTCTGGCTGCTAGAGACATGCAGAAAGAGCAAGTGTGGCAGAATGTGTTCCAAAGCAGCTGGAGCTACCACGGGCTCCTGACAGGCTTATTTTCACTTGGAGAACACAGAAAACACACCAAGGTGCTGCTGCAAGCAAAGTTACAGAACCCCTCCTGAGAGTTGCTTTTCTCGGGCAAAAGAGTGCTTTACAGCGCTTTCTGGCTGCTAGAGACATGCAGAAAGAGCAAGTGTGGCAGAATGTGTTCCAAAGCAGCTGGAGCTACCACGGGCTCCGGACAGGCTTATTTTCACTTGGAGAACACAGAAAACACCCCAAGGTGCTGCTGCAAGCAAAGTTACAGGGGTCCCCCTGAGTGTTGCTTTTCTCGGCAAAAGAGCGCTTTACAGCGCTTTCTGGCTGCTAGAGACATGCAGAAAGAGCAAGTGTGGCAGAATGTGTTCCAAAGCAGCTGGAGCTACCACGGGCTCCTGACAGGCTTATTTTCAACTGGAGAACACAGAAAACACACCAAGGTGCTGCTGCAAGCCAAGTTACAGAAGTCCCCCTGAGAGTTGCTTTTCTCGGGCAAAAGAGCGCTTTACAGCGCTTTCTGGCTGCTAGAGACATGCAGAAAGAGCAAGTGTGGCAGAATGTGTTCCAAAGCAGCTGGAGCTACCACGGGCTCCGGACAGGCTTATTTTCACCTGGAGAACACAGAAAACACACCAAGGTGCTGCTGCAAGCAAAGTTACAGAGGTCCCCCTGAGTGTTGCTTTTCTCGGGCAAAAGAGCGTTTTACAGCGCTTTCTGACTGCTAGAGACATGCAGAAACGGCAAGTGTGGCAGAATGTGTTCCAAAGCAGCTGGAGCTACCACGGGCTCCGGACAGGCTTATTTTCACTTGGAGAACACAGAAAACACCCCAAGGTGCTGCTGCAAGCAAAGTTACAGAAGTCCCCCTGAGAGTTGCTTTTCTCGGGCAAAAGAGCGCTTTACAGCGCTTTCTGGCTGCTAGAGACATGCAGAAAGAGCAAGTGTGGCAGAATGTGTTCCAAAGCAGCTGGAGCTACCACGGGCTCCGGACAGGCTTATTTTCACCTGGAGAACACAGAAAACACACCAAGGTGCTGCTGCAAGCAAAGTTACAGGGGTCCCCCTGAGAGTTGCTTTTCTCAGGCAAAAGAGCGCTTTACAGCACTTTCTGGCTGCTAGAGACATGCAGAAAGAGCAAGTGTGGCAGAATGTGTTCCAAAGCAGCTGGAGCTACCACGGGCTCCGGACAGGCTTATTTTCACTTGGAGAACACAGAAAACACCCCAAGGTGCTGCTGCAAGCAAAGTTACAGAAGTCCCCCTGAGAGTTGCTTTTCTCGGGCAAAAGAGCGCTTTACAGCGCTTTCTGGCTGCTAGAGACATGCAGAAAGAGCAAGTGTGGCAGAATGTGTTCCAAAGCAGCTGGAGCTACCACGGGCTCCCCACAGGCTTATTTTCACTTGGAGAACACAGAAAACACCCCAAGGTTCTGCTGCAAGCAAAGTTACAGAAGTCCCCCTGAGTGTTGCTTTTCTCGGGGAAAAGAGCGCTTTACAGCGCTTTCTGGCTGCTAGAGACATGCAGAAACGGCAAGTGTGGCAGAATGTGTTCCAAAGCAGCTGGAGCTACCACGGGCTCCGGACAGGCTTATTTTCACTTGGAGAACACAGAAAACACACCAAGGTGCTGCTGCAAGCAAAGTTACAGAACCCCCCCTGAGAGTTGCTTTTCTCGAGAAAAGAGCGCTTTACAGCGCTTTCTGGCTGCTAGAGACATGCAGAAAGAGCAAGTGTGGCAGAATGTGTTCCAAAGCAGCTGGAGTTACCACGGGCTCCGGACAGGCTTATTTTCACTTGGAGAACACAGAAAACACACCAAGGTGCTGCTGCAAGCAAAGTTACAGAAGTCCCCCTGAGAGTTGCTTTTCTCGGGCAAAAGAGTGCTTTACAGCTCTTTCTGGCTGCTAGAGACATGCAGAAAGAGCAAGTGTGGCAGAATGTGTTCCAAAGCAGCTGGAGCTACCACGGGCTCCGGACAGGCTTATTTTCACCTGGAGAACACAGAAAACACACCAAGGTGCTGCTGCAAGCAAAGTTACAGAACCCCCCCTGAGAGTTGCTTTTCTCGGGCCAAAGAGCGCTTTACAGCGCTTTCTGGCTGCTAGAGACATGCAGAAAGAGCAAGTGTGGCAGAATGTGTTCCAAAGCAGCTGGAGCTACCATGGGCTCCGGACAGGCTTATTTTCACTTGGAGAACACAGAAAACACACCAAGGTGCTGCTGCAAGCAAAGTTACAGGGGTCCCCCTTAGAGTTGCTTTTCTCAGGCAAAAGAGCGCTTTACAGCACTTTCTGGCTGCTAGAGACATGCAGAAAGAGCAAGTGTGGCAGAATGTGTTCCAAAGCAGCTGGAGCTACCACGGGCTCCGGACAGGCTTATTTTCACTTGGAGAACACAGAAAACACACCAAGGTGCTGCTGCAAGCAAAGTTACAGAAGTCCCCCTGAGAGTTGCTTTTCTCGGGCAAAAGAGCGCTTTACAGCGCTTTCTGGCTGCTAGAGACATGCAGAAAGAGCAAGTGTGGCAGAATGTGTTCCAAAGCAGCTGGAGCTACCACGGGCTCTGGACAGGCTTATTTTCACTTGGAGAACACAGAAAACACACCAAGGTGCTGCTGCAAGCAAAGTTACAGAAGTCCCCCTGAGTGTTGCTTTTCTCGGGGAAAAGAGCGCTTTACAGCGCTTTCTGGCTGCTAGAGACATGCAGAAACGGCAAGTGTGGCAGAATGTGTTCCAAAGCAGCTGGAGCTACCACGGGCTCCTGACAGGCTTATTTTCACTTGGAGAACACAGAAAACACACCAAGGTGCTGCTGCAAGCAAAGTTACAGAACCCCCCCTGAGAGTTGCTTTTCTCGGGCCAAAGAGCACTTTACAGCGCTTTCTGGCTGCTAGAGACATGCAGAAACAGCAAGTGTGGCAGAATGTGTTCCAAAGCAGCTGGAGCTACCATGGGCTCCGGACAGGCTTATTTTCACTTGGAGAACACAGAAAACACACCAAGGTGCTGCTGCAAGCAAAGTTACAGAACCCCCCCTGAGAGTTGCTTTTCTCGGGCAAAAGAGTGCTTTACAGCTCTTTCTGGCTGCTAGAGACATGCAGAAACAGCAAGTGTGGCAGAATGTGTTCCAAAGCAGCTGGAGCTACCACGGGCTCCTGACAGGCTTATTTTCACTTGGAGAACACAGAAAACACACCAAGGTGCTGCTGCAAGCCAAGTTACAGAAGTCCCCCTGAGAGTTGCTTTTCTCGGGCAAAAGAGCGCTTTACAGCGCTTTCTGGCTGCTAGAGACATGCAGAAAGAGCAAGTGTGGCAGAATGTGTTCCAAAGCAGCTGGAGCTACCACGGGCTCCTGACAGGCTTATTTTCACTTGGAGAACACAGAAAACACACCAAGGTGCTGCTGCAAGCAAAGTTACAGAAGTCCCCCTGAGAGTTGCTTTTCTCGGGGAAAAGAGCGCTTTACAGCGCTTTCTGGCTGCTAGAGACATGCAGAAACGGCAAGTGTGGCAGAATGTGTTCCAAAGCAGCTGGAGCTACCACGGGCTCCTGACAGGCTTATTTTCACTTGGAGAACACAGAAAACACACCAAGGTGCTGCTGCAAGCAAAGTTACAGAACCCCCCCTGAGAGTTGCTTTTCTCGGGCCAAAGAGCGCTTTACAGCGCTTTCTGGCTGCTAGAGACATGCAGAAAGAGCAAGTGTGGCAGAATGTGTTCCAAAGCAGCTGGAGCTACCACGGGCTCCTGACAGGCTTATTTTCACTTGGAGAACACAGAAAACACACCAAGGTGCTGCTGCAAGCAAAGTTACAGAGGTCCCCCTGAGTGTTGCTTTTCTCGGGGAAAAGAGCGTTTTACAGCGCTTTCTGACTGCTAGAGACATGCAGAAACAGCAAGTGTGGCAGAATGTGTTCCAAAGCAGCTGGAGCTACCACGGGCTCCCCACAGGCTTATTTTCACTTGGAGAACACAGAAAACACCCCAAGGTTCTGCTGCAAGCAAAGTTACAGAAGTCCCCCTGAGTGTTGCTTTTCTCGGGGAAAAGAGCGCTTTACAGCGCTTTCTGGCTGCTAGAGACATGCAGAAACGGCAAGTGTGGCAGAATGTGTTCCAAAGCAGCTGGAGCTACCACGGGCTCCGGACAGGCTTATTTTCACTTGGAGAACACAGAAAACACACCAAGGTGCTGCTGCAAGCAAAGTTACAGAACCCCCCCTGAGAGTTGCTTTTCTCGGGCCAAAGAGCGCTTTACAGCGCTTTCTGGCTGCTAGAGACATGCAGAAACAGCAAGTGTGGCAGAATGTGTTCCAAAGCAGCTGGAGTTACCACGGGCTCCGGACAGGCTTATTTTCACTTGGAGAACACAGAAAACACACCAAGGTGCTGCTGCAAGCAAAGTTACAGAAGTCCCCCTGAGAGTTGCTTTTCTCGGGCAAAAGAGCGCTTTACAGCGCTTTCTGGCTGCTAGAGACATGCAGAAAGAGCAAGTGTGGCAGAATGTGTTCCAAAGCAGCTGGAGCTACCACGGGCTCCGGACAGGCTTATTTTCACTTGGAGAACACAGAAAACACACCAAGGTGCTGCTGCAAGCAAAGTTACAGAACCCCCCCTGAGAGTTGCTTTTCTCGGGCAAAAGAGCGCTTTACAGCGCTTTCTGGCTGCTAGAGACATGCAGAAAGAGCAAGTGTGGCAGAATGTGTTCCAAAGCAGCTGGAGCTACCACGGGCTCTGGACAGGCTTATTTTCACTTGGAGAACACAGAAAACACACCAAGGTGCTGCTGCAAGCAAAGTTACAGAAGTCCCCCTGAGTGTTGCTTTTCTCGGGGAAAAGAGCGCTTTACAGCGCTTTCTGGCTGCTAGAGACATGCAGAAACGGCAAGTGTGGCAGAATGTGTTCCAAAGCAGCTGGAGCTACCACGGGCTCCTGACAGGCTTATTTTCACTTGGAGAACACAGAAAACACACCAAGGTGCTGCTGCAAGCAAAGTTACAGAACCCCCCCTGAGAGTTGCTTTTCTCGGGCCAAAGAGCACTTTACAGCGCTTTCTGGCTGCTAGAGACATGCAGAAACAGCAAGTGTGGCAGAATGTGTTCCAAAGCAGCTGGAGCTACCATGGGCTCCGGACAGGCTTATTTTCACTTGGAGAACACAGAAAACACACCAAGGTGCTGCTGCAAGCAAAGTTACAGAACCCCCCCTGAGAGTTGCTTTTCTCGGGCAAAAGAGCGCTTTACAGCGCTTTCTGGCTGCTAGAGACATGCAGAAAGAGCAAGTGTGGCAGAATGTGTTCCAAAGCAGCTGGAGCTACCACGGGCTCCTGACAGGCTTATTTTCACTTGGAGAACACAGAAAACACACCAAGGTGCTGCTGCAAGCAAAGTTACAGAAGTCCCCCTGAGAGTTGCTTTTCTCGGGGAAAAGAGCGCTTTACAGCGCTTTCTGGCTGCTAGAGACATGCAGAAACGGCAAGTGTGGCAGAATGTGTTCCAAAGCAGCTGGAGCTACCACGGGCTCCTGACAGGCTTATTTTCACTTGGAGAACACAGAAAACACACCAAGGTGCTGCTGCAAGAAAAGTTACAGAACCCCCCCTGAGAGTTGCTTTTCTCAGGCCAAAGAGCGCTTTACAGCGCTTTCTGGCTGCTAGAGACATGCAGAAAGAGCAAGTGTGGCAGAATGTGTTCCAAAGCAGCTGGAGCTACCACGGGCTCCGGACAGGCTTATTTTCACTTGGAGAACACAGAAAACACACCAAGGTGCTGCTGCAAGCAAAGTTACAGAGGTCCCCCTGAGTGTTGCTTTTCTCGGGCAAAAGAGCGTTTTACAGCGCTTTCTGACTGCTAGAGACATGCAGAAACAGCAAGTGTGGCAGAATGTGTTCCAAAGCAGCTGGAGCTACCACGGGCTCCCCACAGGCTTATTTTCACTTGGAGAACACAGAAAACACACCAAGGTGCTGCTGCAAGCAAAGTTACAGAAGTCCCCCTGAGTGTTGCTTTTCTCGGGGAAAAGAGCGCTTTACAGCGCTTTCTGGCTGCTAGAGACATGCAGAAACGGCAAGTGTGGCAGAATGTGTTCCAAAGCAGCTGGAGCTACCACGGGCTCCGGACAGGCTTATTTTCACTTGGAGAACACAGAAAACACACCAAGGTGCTGCTGCAAGCAAAGTTACAGAACCCCCCCTGAGAGTTGCTTTTCTCGGGCCAAAGAGCGCTTTACAGCGCTTTCTGGCTGCTAGAGACATGCAGAAACAGCAAGTGTGGCAGAATGTGTTCCAAAGCAGCTGGAGTTACCACGGGCTCCGGACAGGCTTATTTTCACTTGGAGAACACAGAAAACACACCAAGGTGCTGCTGCAAGCAAAGTTACAGAAGTCCCCCTGAGAGTTGCTTTTCTCGGGCAAAAGAGTGCTTTACAGCTCTTTCTGGCTGCTAGAGACATGCAGAAACAGCAAGTGTGGCAGAATGTGTTCCAAAGCAGCTGGAGCTACCACGGGCTCCTGACAGGCTTATTTTCACTTGGAGAACACAGAAAACACACCAAGGTGCTGCTGCAAGCCAAGTTACAGAAGTCCCCCTGAGAGTTGCTTTTCTCGGGCAAAAGAGCGCTTTACAGCGCTTTCTGGCTGCTAGAGACATGCAGAAAGAGCAAGTGTGGCAGAATGTGTTCCAAAGCAGCTGGAGCTACCACGGGCTCCGGACAGGCTTATTTTCACCTGGAGAACACAGAAAACACACCAAGGTGCTGCTGCAAGCAAAGTTACAGAGGTCCCCCTGAGTGTTGCTTTTCTCGGGCAAAAGAGCGTTTTACAGCGCTTTCTGACTGCTAGAGACATGCAGAAACGGCAAGTGTGGCAGAATGTGTTCCAAAGCAGCTGGAGCTACCACGGGCTCCGGACAGGCTTATTTTCACTTGGAGAACACAGAAAACACCCCAAGGTGCTGCTGCAAGCAAAGTTACAGAAGTCCCCCTGAGTGTTGCTTTTCTCGGGCAAAAGAGCGCTTTACAGCGCTTTCTGGCTGCTAGAGACATGCAGAAAGAGCAAGTGTGGCAGAATGTGTTCCAAAGCAGCTGGAGCTACCACGGGCTCCGGACAGGCTTATTTTCACCTGGAGAACACAGAAAACACACCAAGGTGCTGCTGCAAGCAAAGTTATAGGGGTCCCCCTGAGAGTTGCTTTTCTCGGGCAAAAGAGCGCTTTACAGCGCTTTCTGGCTGCTAGAGACATGCAGAAAGAGCAAGTGTGGCAGAATGTGTTCCAAAGCAGCTGGAGCTACCACGGGCTCCGGACAGGCTTATTTTCACTTGGAGAACACAGAAAACACACCAAGGTGCTGCTGCAAGCAAAGTTACAGAACCCCTCCTGAGAGTTGCTTTTCTCGGGCAAAAGAGTGCTTTACAGCGCTTTCTGGCTGCTAGAGACATGCAGAAAGAGCAAGTGTGGCAGAATGTGTTCCAAAGCAGCTGGAGCTACCACGGGCTCCGGACAGGCTTATTTTCACTTGGAGAACACAGAAAACACACCAAGGTGCTGCTGCAAGCAAAGTTACAGGGGTCCCCCAGAGTGTTGCTTTTCTCGGGCAAAAGAGCGCTTTACAGCGCTTTCTGGCTGCTAGAGACATGCAGAAAGAGCAAGTGTGGCAGAATGTGTTCCAAAGCAGCTGGAGCTACCACGGGCTCCTGACAGGCTTATTTTCACTTGGAGAACACAGAAAACACACCAAGGTGCTGCTGCAAGCAAAGTTACAGAAGTCCCCCTGAGTGTTGCTTTTCTCGGGGAAAAGAGCGCTTTACAGCGCTTTCTGGCTGCTAGAGACATGCAGAAACGGCAAGTGTGGCAGAATGTGTTCCAAAGCAGCTGGAGCTACCACGGGCTCCTGACAGGCTTATTTTCACTTGGAGAACACAGAAAACACACCAAGGTGCTGCTGCAAGCAAAGTTACAGAACCCCCCCTGAGAGTTGCTTTTCTCGGGCCAAAGAGCGCTTTACAGCGCTTTCTGGCTGCTAGAGACATGCAGAAAGAGCAAGTGTGGCAGAATGTGTTCCAAAGCAGCTGGAGCTACCATGGGCTCCGGACAGGCTTATTTTCACTTGGAGAACACAGAAAACACACCAAGGTGCTGCTGCAAGCAAAGTTACAGGGGTCCCCCTGAGAGTTGCTTTTCTCAGGCAAAAGAGCGCTTTACAGCACTTTCTGGCTGCTAGAGACATGCAGAAAGAGCAAGTGTGGCAGAATGTGTTCCAAAGCAGCTGGAGCTACCACGGGCTCCGGACAGGCTTATTTTCACTTGGAGAACACAGAAAACACACCAAGGTGCTGCTGCAAGCAAAGTTACAGAAGTCCCCCTGAGAGTTGCTTTTCTCGGGCAAAAGAGCGCTTTACAGCGCTTTCTGGCTGCTAGAGACATGCAGAAAGAGCAAGTGTGGCAGAATGTGTTCCAAAGCAGCTGGAGCTACCACGGGCTCTGGACAGGCTTATTTTCACTTGGAGAACACAGAAAACACACCAAGGTGCTGCTGCAAGCAAAGTTACAGAAGTCCCCCTGAGTGTTGCTTTTCTCGGGGAAAAGAGCGCTTTACAGCGCTTTCTGGCTGCTAGAGACATGCAGAAACGGCAAGTGTGGCAGAATGTGTTCCAAAGCAGCTGGAGCTACCACGGGCTCCTGACAGGCTTATTTTCACTTGGAGAACACAGAAAACACACCAAGGTGCTGCTGCAAGCAAAGTTACAGAACCCCCCCTGAGAGTTGCATTTCTCGGGCCAAAGAGCACTTTACAGCGCTTTCTGGCTGCTAGAGACATGCAGAAACAGCAAGTGTGGCAGAATGTGTTCCAAAGCAGCTGGAGCTACCATGGGCTCCGGACAGGCTTATTTTCACTTGGAGAACACAGAAAACACACCAAGGTGCTGCTGCAAGCAAAGTTACAGAACCCCCCCTGAGAGTTGCTTTTCTCGGGCAAAAGAGCGCTTTACAGCGCTTTCTGGCTGCTAGAGACATGCAGAAAGAGCAAGTGTGGCAGAATGTGTTCCAAAGCAGCTGGAGCTACCACGGGCTCCGGACAGGCTTATTTTCACCTGGAGAACACAGAAAACACACCAAGGTGCTGCTGCAAGCAAAGTTACAGGGGTCCCCCTGAGAGTTGCTTTTCTCAGGCAAAAGAGCGCTTTACAGCACTTTCTGGCTGCTAGAGACATGCAGAAAGAGCAAGTGTGGCAGAATGTGTTCCAAAGCAGCTGGAGCTACCACGGGCTCCGGACAGGCTTATTTTCACTTGGAGAACACAGAAAACACCCCAAGGTGCTGCTGCAAGCAAAGTTACAGAAGTCCCCCTGAGAGTTGCTTTTCTCGGGGAAAAGAGCGCTTTACAGCGCTTTCTGGCTGCTAGAGACATGCAGAAAGAGCAAGTGTGGCAGAATGTGTTCCAAAGCAGCTGGAGCTACCACGGGCTCCGGACAGGCTTATTTTCACTTGGAGAACACAGAAAACACCCCAAGGTTCTGCTGCAAGCAAAGTTACAGAAGTCCCCCTGAGTGTTGCTTTTCTCGGGGAAAAGAGCGCTTTACAGCGCTTTCTGGCTGCTAGAGACATGCAGAAACGGCAAGTGTGGCAGAATGTGTTCCAAAGCAGCTGGAGCTACCACGGGCTCCTGACAGGCTTATTTTCACTTGGAGAACACAGAAAACACACCAAGGTGCTGCTGCAAGCAAAGTTACAGAACCCCCCCTGAGAGTTGCTTTTCTCGGGCCAAAGAGCGCTTTACAGCGCTTTCTGGCTGCTAGAGACATGCAGAAACAGCAAGTGTGGCAGAATGTGTTCCAAAGCAGCTGGAGTTACCACGGGCTCCGGACAGGCTTATTTTCACTTGGAGAACACAGAAAACACACCAAGGTGCTGCTGCAAGCAAAGTTACAGAAGTCCCCCTGAGAGTTGCTTTTCTCGGGCAAAAGAGTGCTTTACAGCTCTTTCTGGCTGCTAGAGACATGCAGAAACAGCAAGTGTGGCAGAATGTGTTCCAAAGCAGCTGGAGCTACCACGGGCTCCTGACAGGCTTATTTTCACTTGGAGAACACAGAAAACACACCAAGGTGCTGCTGCAAGCCAAGTTACAGAAGTCCCCCTGAGAGTTGCTTTTCTCGGGCAAAAGAGCGCTTTACAGCGCTTTCTGGCTGCTAGAGACATGCAGAAAGAGCAAGTGTGGCAGAATGTGTTCCAAAGCAGCTGGAGCTACCACGGGCTCCGGACAGGCTTATTTTCACCTGGAGAACACAGAAAACACACCAAGGTGCTGCTGCAAGCAAAGTTACAGAGGTCCCCCTGAGTGTTGCTTTTCTCGGGCAAAAGAGCGTTTTACAGCGCTTTCTGACTGCTAGAGACATGCAGAAACGGCAAGTGTGGCAGAATGTGTTCCAAAGCAGCTGGAGCTACCACGGGCTCCGGACAGGCTTATTTTCACTTGGAGAACACAGAAAACACCCCAAGGTGCTGCTGCAAGCAAAGTTACAGAAGTCCCCCTGAGTGTTGCTTTTCTCGGGCAAAAGAGCGCTTTACAGCGCTTTCTGGCTGCTAGAGACATGCAGAAAGAGCAAGTGTGGCAGAATGTGTTCCAAAGCAGCTGGAGCTACCACGGGCTCCGGACAGGCTTATTTTCACTTGGAGAACACAGAAAACACACCAAGGTGCTGCTGCAAGCAAAGTTACAGAAGTCCCCCTGAGTGTTGCTTTTCTCGGGCAAAAGAGCGCTTTACAGCGCTTTCTGGCTGCTAGAGACATGCAGAAAGAGCAAGTGTGGCAGAATGTGTTCCAAAGCAGCTGGAGCTACCACGGGCTCCGGACAGGCTTATTTTCACTTGGAGAACACAGAAAACACACCAAGGTGCTGCTGCAAGCAAAGTTACAGAACCCCCCCTGAGAGTTGCTTTTCTCGGGCCAAAGAGCGCTTTACAGCGCTTTCTGGCTGCTAGAGACATGCAGAAAGAGCAAGTGTGGCAGAATGTGTTCCAAAGCAGCTGGAGCTACCATGGGCTCCGGACAGGCTTATTTTCACTTGGAGAACACAGAAAACACACCAAGGTGCTGCTGCAAGCAAAGTTACAGAACCCCCCCTGAGAGTTGCTTTTCTCGGGCAAAAGAGCGCTTTACAGCGCTTTCTGGCTGCTAGAGACATGCAGAAAGAGCAAGTGTGGCAGAATGTGTTCCAAAGCAGCTGGAGCTACCACGGGCTCTGGACAGGCTTATTTTCACTTGGAGAACACAGAAAACACACCAAGGTGCTGCTGCAAGCAAAGTTACAGAAGTCCCCCTGAGTGTTGCTTTTCTCGGGGAAAAGAGCGCTTTACAGCGCTTTCTGGCTGCTAGAGACATGCAGAAACGGCAAGTGTGGCAGAATGTGTTCCAAAGCAGCTGGAGCTACCACGGGCTCCTGACAGGCTTATTTTCACTTGGAGAACACAGAAAACACACCAAGGTGCTGCTGCAAGCAAAGTTACAGAACCCCCCCTGAGAGTTGCTTTTCTCGGGCCAAAGAGCACTTTACAGCGCTTTCTGGCTGCTAGAGACATGCAGAAACAGCAAGTGTGGCAGAATGTGTTCCAAAGCAGCTGGAGCTACCATGGGCTCCGGACAGGCTTATTTTCACTTGGAGAACACAGAAAACACACCAAGGTGCTGCTGCAAGCAAAGTTACAGAACCCCCCCTGAGAGTTGCTTTTCTCGGGCAAAAGAGCGCTTTACAGCGCTTTCTGGCTGCTAGAGACATGCAGAAAGAGCAAGTGTGGCAGAATGTGTTCCAAAGCAGCTGGAGCTACCACGGGCTCCTGACAGGCTTATTTTCACTTGGAGAACACAGAAAACACACCAAGGTGCTGCTGCAAGCAAAGTTACAGAAGTCCCCCTGAGAGTTGCTTTTCTCGGGGAAAAGAGCGCTTTACAGCGCTTTCTGGCTGCTAGAGACATGCAGAAACGGCAAGTGTGGCAGAATGTGTTCCAAAGCAGCTGGAGCTACCACGGGCTCCTGACAGGCTTATTTTCACTTGGAGAACACAGAAAACACACCAAGGTGCTGCTGCAAGAAAAGTTACAGAACCCCCCCTGAGAGTTGCTTTTCTCAGGCCAAAGAGCGCTTTACAGCGCTTTCTGGCTGCTAGAGACATGCAGAAACAGCAAGTGTGGCAGAATGTGTTCCAAAGCAGCTGGAGCTACCACGGGCTCCGGACAGGCTTATTTTCACTTGGAGAACACAGAAAACACACCAAGGTGCTGCTGCAAGCAAAGTTACAGAGGTCCCCCTGAGTGTTGCTTTTCTCGGGCAAAAGAGCGTTTTACAGCGCTTTCTGACTGCTAGAGACATGCAGAAAGAGCAAGTGTGGCAGAATGTGTTCCAAAGCAGCTGGAGCTACCACGGGCTCCCCACAGGCTTATTTTCACTTGGAGAACACAGAAAACACACCAAGGTGCTGCTGCAAGCAAAGTTACAGAAGTCCCCCTGAGTGTTGCTTTTCTCGGGGAAAAGAGCGCTTTACAGCGCTTTCTGGCTGCTAGAGACATGCAGAAACGGCAAGTGTGGCAGAATGTGTTCCAAAGCAGCTGGAGCTACCACGGGCTCCGGACAGGCTTATTTTCACTTGGAGAACACAGAAAACACACCAAGGTGCTGCTGCAAGCAAAGTTACAGAACCCCCCCTGAGAGTTGCTTTTCTCGGGCCAAAGAGCGCTTTACAGCGCTTTCTGGCTGCTAGAGACATGCAGAAACAGCAAGTGTGGCAGAATGTGTTCCAAAGCAGCTGGAGTTACCACGGGCTCCGGACAGGCTTATTTTCACTTGGAGAACACAGAAAACACACCAAGGTGCTGCTGCAAGCAAAGTTACAGAAGTCCCCCTGAGAGTTGCTTTTCTCGGGCAAAAGAGTGCTTTACAGCTCTTTCTGGCTGCTAGAGACATGCAGAAACAGCAAGTGTGGCAGAATGTGTTCCAAAGCAGCTGGAGCTACCACGGGCTCCTGACAGGCTTATTTTCACTTGGAGAACACAGAAAACACACCAAGGTGCTGCTGCAAGCCAAGTTACAGAAGTCCCCCTGAGAGTTGCTTTTCTCGGGCAAAAGAGCGCTTTACAGCGCTTTCTGGCTGCTAGAGACATGCAGAAAGAGCAAGTGTGGCAGAATGTGTTCCAAAGCAGCTGGAGCTACCACGGGCTCCGGACAGGCTTATTTTCACCTGGAGAACACAGAAAACACACCAAGGTGCTGCTGCAAGCAAAGTTACAGAGGTCCCCCTGAGTGTTGCTTTTCTCGGGCAAAAGAGCGTTTTACAGCGCTTTCTGACTGCTAGAGACATGCAGAAACGGCAAGTGTGGCAGAATGTGTTCCAAAGCAGCTGGAGCTACCACGGGCTCCGGACAGGCTTATTTTCACTTGGAGAACACAGAAAACACCCCAAGGTGCTGCTGCAAGCAAAGTTACAGAAGTCCCCCTGAGTGTTGCTTTTCTCGGGCAAAAGAGCGCTTTACAGCGCTTTCTGGCTGCTAGAGACATGCAGAAAGAGCAAGTGTGGCAGAATGTGTTCCAAAGCAGCTGGAGCTACCACGGGCTCCGGACAGGCTTATTTTCACCTGGAGAACACAGAAAACACACCAAGGTGCTGCTGCAAGCAAAGTTATAGGGGTCCCCCTGAGAGTTGCTTTTCTCGGGCAAAAGAGCGCTTTACAGCGCTTTCTGGCTGCTAGAGACATGCAGAAAGAGCAAGTGTGGCAGAATGTGTTCCAAAGCAGCTGGAGCTACCACGGGCTCCGGACAGGCTTATTTTCACTTGGAGAACACAGAAAACACACCAAGGTGCTGCTGCAAGCAAAGTTACAGAGGTCCCCCTGAGTGTTGCTTTTCTCGGGGAAAAGAGCGTTTTACAGCGCTTTCTGACTGCTAGAGACATGCAGAAACAGCAAGTGTGGCAGAATGTGTTCCAAAGCAGCTGGAGCTACCACGGGCTCCCCACAGGCTTATTTTCACTTGGAGAACACAGAAAACACCCCAAGGTTCTGCTGCAAGCAAAGTTACAGAAGTCCCCCTGAGTGTTGCTTTTCTCGGGGAAAAGAGCGCTTTACAGCGCTTTCTGGCTGCTAGAGACATGCAGAAACGGCAAGTGTGGCAGAATGTGTTCCAAAGCAGCTGGAGCTACCACGGGCTCCGGACAGGCTTATTTTCACTTGGAGAACACAGAAAACACACCAAGGTGCTGCTGCAAGCAAAGTTACAGAACCCCCCCTGAGAGTTGCTTTTCTCGGGCCAAAGAGCGCTTTACAGCGCTTTCTGGCTGCTAGAGACATGCAGAAACAGCAAGTGTGGCAGAATGTGTTCCAAAGCAGCTGGAGTTACCACGGGCTCCGGACAGGCTTATTTTCACTTGGAGAACACAGAAAACACACCAAGGTGCTGCTGCAAGCAAAGTTACAGAAGTCCCCCTGAGAGTTGCTTTTCTCGGGCAAAAGAGCGCTTTACAGCGCTTTCTGGCTGCTAGAGACATGCAGAAAGAGCAAGTGTGGCAGAATGTGTTCCAAAGCAGCTGGAGCTACCACGGGCTCCGGACAGGCTTATTTTCACCTGGAGAACACAGAAAACACACCAAGGTGCTGCTGCAAGCAAAGTTACAGAAGTCCCCCTGAGTGTTGCTTTTCTCGGGCAAAAGAGCGCTTTACAGCGCTTTCTGGCTGCTAGAGACATGCAGAAAGAGCAAGTGTGGCAGAATGTGTTCCAAAGCAGCTGGAGCTACCACGGGCTCCGGACAGGCTTATTTTCACCTGGAGAACACAGAAAACACACCAAGGTGCTGCTGCAAGCAAAGTTATAGGGGTCCCCCTGAGAGTTGCTTTTCTCGGGCAAAAGAGCGCTTTACAGCGCTTTCTGGCTGCTAGAGACATGCAGAAAGAGCAAGTGTGGCAGAATGTGTTCCAAAGCAGCTGGAGCTACCACGGGCTCCGGACAGGCTTATTTTCACTTGGAGAACACAGAAAACACCCCAAGGTGCTGCTGCAAGCAAAGTTACAGAAGTCCCCCTGAGTGTTGCTTTTCTCGGGCAAAAGAGCGCTTTACAGCGCTTTCTGGCTGCTAGAGACATGCAGAAAGAGCAAGTGTGGCAGAATGTGTTCCAAAGCAGCTGGAGCTACCACGGGCTCCGGACAGGCTTATTTTCACCTGGAGAACACAGAAAACACACCAAGGTGCTGCTGCAAGCAAAGTTATAGGGGTCCCCCTGAGAGTTGCTTTTCTCGGGCAAAAGAGCGCTTTACAGCGCTTTCTGGCTGCTAGAGACATGCAGAAAGAGCAAGTGTGGCAGAATGTGTTCCAAAGCAGCTGGAGCTACCACGGGCTCCGGACAGGCTTATTTTCACTTGGAGAACACAGAAAACACACCAAGGTGCTGCTGCAAGCAAAGTTACAGAACCCCTCCTGAGAGTTGCTTTTCTCGGGCAAAAGAGTGCTTTACAGCGCTTTCTGGCTGCTAGAGACATGCAGAAAGAGCAAGTGTGGCAGAATGTGTTCCAAAGCAGCTGGAGCTACCACGGGCTCCGGACAGGCTTATTTTCACTTGGAGAACACAGAAAACACACCAAGGTGCTGCTGCAAGCAAAGTTACAGGGGTCCCCCAGAGTGTTGCTTTTCTCGGGCAAAAGAGCGCTTTACAGCGCTTTCTGGCTGCTAGAGACATGCAGAAAGAGCAAGTGTGGCAGAATGTGTTCCAAAGCAGCTGGAGCTACCACGGGCTCCTGACAGGCTTATTTTCACTTGGAGAACACAGAAAACACACCAAGGTGCTGCTGCAAGCAAAGTTACAGAAGTCCCCCTGAGTGTTGCTTTTCTCGGGGAAAAGAGCGCTTTACAGCGCTTTCTGGCTGCTAGAGACATGCAGAAACGGCAAGTGTGGCAGAATGTGTTCCAAAGCAACTGGAGCTACCACGGGCTCCTGACAGGCTTATTTTCACTTGGAGAACACAGAAAACACACCAAGGTGCTGCTGCAAGCCAAGTTACAGAAGTCCCCCTGAGAGTTGCTTTTCTCGGGCAAAAGAGCGCTTTACAGCGCTTTCTGGCTGCTAGAGACATGCAGAAAGAGCAAGTGTGGCAGAATGTGTTCCAAAGCAGCTGGAGCTACCATGGGCTCCGGACAGGCTTATTTTCACTTGGAGAACACAGAAAACACACCAAGGTGCTGCTGCAAGCAAAGTTACAGGGGTCCCCCTGAGAGTTGCTTTTCTCAGGCAAAAGAGCGCTTTACAGCACTTTCTGGCTGCTAGAGACATGCAGAAAGAGCAAGTGTGGCAGAATGTGTTCCAAAGCAGCTGGAGCTACCACGGGCTCCGGACAGGCTTATTTTCACTTGGAGAACACAGAAAACACACCAAGGTGCTGCTGCAAGCAAAGTTACAGAACCCCCCCTGAGAGTTGCTTTTCTCGGGCAAAAGAGCGCTTTACAGCGCTTTCTGGCTGCTAGAGACATGCAGAAAGAGCAAGTGTGGCAGAATGTGTTCCAAAGCAGCTGGAGCTACCACGGGCTCTGGACAGGCTTATTTTCACTTGGAGAACACAGAAAACACACCAAGGTGCTGCTGCAAGCAAAGTTACAGAAGTCCCCCTGAGTGTTGCTTTTCTCGGGGAAAAGAGCGCTTTACAGCGCTTTCTGGCTGCTAGAGACATGCAGAAACGGCAAGTGTGGCAGAATGTGTTCCAAAGCAGCTGGAGCTACCACGGGCTCCTGACAGGCTTATTTTCACTTGGAGAACACAGAAAACACACCAAGGTGCTGCTGCAAGCAAAGTTACAGAACCCCCCCTGAGAGTTGCTTTTCTCGGGCCAAAGAGCACTTTACAGCGCTTTCTGGCTGCTAGAGACATGCAGAAACAGCAAGTGTGGCAGAATGTGTTCCAAAGCAGCTGGAGCTACCATGGGCTCCGGACAGGCTTATTTTCACTTGGAGAACACAGAAAACACACCAAGGTGCTGCTGCAAGCAAAGTTACAGAACCCCCCCTGAGAGTTGCTTTTCTCGGGCAAAAGAGCGCTTTACAGCGCTTTCTGGCTGCTAGAGACATGCAGAAAGAGCAAGTGTGGCAGAATGTGTTCCAAAGCAGCTGGAGCTACCACGGGCTCCCCACAGGCTTATTTTCACTTGGAGAACACAGAAAACACACCAAGGTGCTGCTGCAAGCAAAGTTACAGAAGTCCCCCTGAGAGTTGCTTTTCTCGGGGAAAAGAGCGCTTTACAGCGCTTTCTGGCTGCTAGAGACATGCAGAAACGGCAAGTGTGGCAGAATGTGTTCCAAAGCAGCTGGAGCTACCACGGGCTCCTGACAGGCTTATTTTCACTTGGAGAACACAGAAAACACACCAAGGTGCTGCTGCAAGAAAAGTTACAGAACCCCCCCTGAGAGTTGCTTTTCTCAGGCCAAAGAGCGCTTTACAGCGCTTTCTGGCTGCTAGAGACATGCAGAAAGAGCAAGTGTGGCAGAATGTGTTCCAAAGCAGCTGGAGCTACCACGGGCTCCGGACAGGCTTATTTTCACTTGGAGAACACAGAAAACACACCAAGGTGCTGCTGCAAGCAAAGTTACAGAGGTCCCCCTGAGTGTTGCTTTTCTCGGGCAAAAGAGCGTTTTACAGCGCTTTCTGACTGCTAGAGACATGCAGAAACAGCAAGTGTGGCAGAATGTGTTCCAAAGCAGCTGGAGCTACCACGGGCTCCCCACAGGCTTATTTTCACTTGGAGAACACAGAAAACACACCAAGGTGCTGCTGCAAGCAAAGTTACAGAAGTCCCCCTGAGTGTTGCTTTTCTCGGGGAAAAGAGCGCTTTACAGCGCTTTCTGGCTGCTAGAGACATGCAGAAACGGCAAGTGTGGCAGAATGTGTTCCAAAGCAGCTGGAGCTACCACGGGCTCCGGACAGGCTTATTTTCACTTGGAGAACACAGAAAACACACCAAGGTGCTGCTGCAAGCAAAGTTACAGAACCCCCCCTGAGAGTTGCTTTTCTCGGGCCAAAGAGCGC